>NW_006409135.1:230867-234652 GCF_000296735.1 Chrysochloris asiatica
CAAATACCTTCTTTAGACAGCATAAGAGACGACTATACACATGGACCTCGCCAGATGGAACATATAGAAATCAAATTGACTACATCTGTGGAAAGAGACCTTATGCAAGGCAGAACAAAACACTTCCCAATCCTGCATCAACCTAATTACTGTTGCCATGCTTGAGTCCATCGATTCTGCCACTTGGCCAATCCATCTCATTGGGGGTCTTCCTCTTTTTCTCTGACTCTCCACCTTACCAAAGACTATATCCTTCTTTAGAGACTGGTCCCTCCTGACAATATGTCTGAGGTATGAGAGATGAAATTTGGCCATCTAGGCCTCCAAGGAGCACTCAGGCTGCACTTCTTCCAAAACAGATCTATTGGGTAAGTTGTTGTTGTTGTTGTTGTTATGTGCCATGGAGTCGGTTCAGACTCATAGCAACCCTGTACAGGGTTTCCGAGGCTGTAAATCTTTAAGGGGGCAGAAAGCCTCCTTTTTTCCCGCAGGACAGCTGATATGTTCAAACTTCTAACCCTGAGGATAGCAGCCTGATTTGTAGCCACTAGGCTACCAGAGCTCCTTAGCTGACCCGTAAGATCAAGACAGTCATGGGAAATTTATTCATATTCATCTGGTGGAGATATAAGTGTGACTGGGCTTAAAGAGTTCATTGTGTATAGCTGAATATTATATGCTGCAAGAACTTTGCATAACATAAATTTGCTATTGTTAGGTGCTGTCCAGTTAGTCCCGATCCATAGTCAACATATGACACATTGAACAATGAAATAAAACATTGTCCAGTCCTGTGCCATTATCATATTTTACTATGCTTTAGTCCATTGCTGCTTGCACTGTGCCAATTCATCTCTTTGGAGGCCCAACTTCTTCAATGACCCTACACTGTAACAAATACGATGTGCTTAGGGGCTTGATGGTGGCTATGAAGGAGGCGCAGTGAAGTTCTCCATTAGTGATACCATAGGATACCAGGCAAAGCAGATCCAGGGCGGAGCTCCAAAACTCGGAACTACAGAGATAGGAATATTTAAAAGGTTTGAAGGCTTATAGCTAGTGAAACTTGTAGCAAAATTAAGAAATTGCATACTTTTGAATCTTCCAGGCTCCACGACTGGAGCCAACAACTTGGGCAAAACCAAACGGTAAGACCAAGCAAGGGAGAAGACACACCATGGAAAAATGCCTCAGGAAGCCCAGAGCAAACATGGACAATACACTTTGTTGATTTTGCTTTGTTCTGGTTTCTTTTTATTTTTTTTATTTTTATTTTTTGGTATCTGTTCATTGGCAACTCCATTGTTTGCACACCTCCATTCTGGTGACTAGAGGGAGTGCACAGATACTCTCAGCTCAAGAGCTGACCCTGAACATTTTTTTGTTGTCGTTATTGCTTTTTTTTAAATATGGGAAAGGTCAGGACACGAGTGTAGAGAGGGAAAGAGAGTTTAAAAACAAAACAAAACAGGCCAAACATTAAATTAAATCCTGAGGTACAGCATAACAGCCAACAATGGCATCTTGAAATCTCTCAAGCAACTTTGAAGGCAAGAATCTGAACAGAAGACATTAAAGTCATGTTCATATTAGGTTACAGATTTTTTTTTTTTTCTTCTCTCAATCCTCTCACTTTTCCACAATTATAGACTACAGTATTCAGTCTAGATTTGCCTTTTTGTTGTTGTAGTTGCTTTTTTTTTTTTTTTTTTTGCTGGTGCTGTTTTACTGTTTTATGCTCCTCCTTCCACCTATGGGGGACTCTTTCTCTCTATATACTACCCAAGAAGAGACAGCAATTGCTGCCATATGTTCAAGCTACAATCACACTTTATAAAACACCAAAATCCAGGCAAGAACCAATGCCAATTACTATATACCCGGAAGGCAGACAACACCTGTGAAACTTGCTCTGAGTTAAGCAATAAGAAGAGTGAAAAGGGAAGCTTGCATCCTAATCACATCTACCTGGGAGCAATCAGAAAGCATAAAAAACACAAAAGCATATACTTAATTAAGTAATAAGCATACTTAATTAAGTAATAAACATTAAACATGCCCAAGAAGCAAAATCAGATTACCATATCAGCACATGTCCAGAAACAAGATAAAATGTCTGAGACAAATGACCTAAAATTAGACCTGGATTACATTCTGGAAGGAGGAAAGGCCTTGCAAATGCCTGAGAAGGAATTCAGAAAAATGATTATAAAATGTTTCAAAAGACTTTACAATGGAGTTGAGAAAAATAAGAATTCAGGACAGTGCTACAGGAACAATCAAATAAGATAGATACAGCATTGGAAATAATTCAAAGCCTATAGAAAGATGCCCAAATGATCAATAATAGATTAACAGAAGTAGACAATACTCTGAAAAGGCAAAGGAGTAGACTAAACGAGATGTAAGGAAGAAGCCGTGAGCTGGAAGACAAATCTCTCAATACCACTAAGATAGAAGAGCACCCAGAAAAAAAAGGATAAAAAGAGAAGAAGGTAAAGATTCATGTTGGACACATGAAGAAGAATAACTTAAGAATTATCAGCATTGTAGAACAAGAAGAATCATACAAATCCAGAGAGGAAATAGTTTAAGAACTGATGGAAAAAAAATTTCTATAACATCCTGAAAAGTGAAAATATAAATATTTAAGAAGCTCAACAAATCCCAGGAAAGATAGACCCCCAAGAGAAAATCACCGAGACATATCATAATCAAGCTCTCCAAAATCAAACATAAGGAGATTCTCCTGAAATCAGTTAGGGAAAACAGAAGTGATACATACAGTCAAGCAAGTCAGATTAAGTTTGGACTTTCAGCAAAAGTCATGCAAGCAACAAGGCAATGGGGGAATATATAAAAAACCCTGAAAGAAAAAAACTGCCAACTAAGAATCTTTTATCCAGCAAAGCTATCAATCAAGTATGACAGTGTAATTAAAACAGTACATGATAAAAAGAAGATAAGGTATTTGCCAAAGCCAACCCTGCACTACAAAACAACCTAAAATTAGTTCTGTGGACTGAGAACAACAAGAACAGACAACAACCAGAAATTTACATACGGGACAGCACCTACAAGAATTAAATTTACAGAAGGAAGAGTCAAGAACTGAATAAAAATATAAGAACAAACTCAGAAGATCTGGGAGGTCAATCTATGATTAAACAATTACAATGTAAAACAGAAACAGAGATCCAATTGTTGAGAAGGTCGGGTAGATTACAGGATAAAATAGACTAAACTAAATGTATTGAAATGGATTATAAGGCAACTTCAGAGAAAATTAACACTTCACAACATACCAAGAAAATGAAAATCTAAGAAAATGGAAACATTAAAACTATGAGGAAACTCACAAGAAAGAACACAAAAAGTGTGAACTCAACAAAGGAAGACACACAGAACAATGCAAGCATCAACACCACAAAAAAAAACAAATAAAACATAATGCCAGCAATGAATCCATGTTTTGTTGTTGAGAGATGCCATTGAGTCATTACCGACCCATAGCGACATAATGCACAGCAGAAGGAAACATTGCCTGATCCTGGGCCAACCTCAATACTGTTGCCACGCTTGAGTCCATAGATGCTGTCACTTGGCCAGTCCAATTCGTTGGGGATCTTCCTCTTTTTCTCTGACCCTCCACCTTACCAAACATGATATTCTGCTCCAATGATTGGTCCCTCCTGACAACATGTCCAAAGTATGAGAGACGAAGTTTGGCCATCTTGGCCTCTAAAGAGCACTCTGGCTGCACTTCTTCCTAAACGGATTCTATT
>NW_006409135.1:235202-236641 GCF_000296735.1 Chrysochloris asiatica
TTTTCTTCATATAACCCATTTGGATGATTTGCTCAGCATACAGGTAGAATAAGTATGGTGAAAGAATACAACATTGATGCACAACTTTCTTAATTTTAAAACATTCAGTGTTCCCCTGTTTTGTTTGAATAAGTGCCTCTTGGTCCAGGTACAGATTCCTCATGATCACAATTAAATGTTCCAGAATACTCATATTTTGCAATATTGTCCATAGCTTGTCATGATCCACACAATCGAAAGCCTTTGCATAGTCAACAAAGCACAGGTAAACATCTTTCTGATATTCTCTGCTTTCAACCAGGATCCATTGGACATCAGCACTGATATCCCTCATTCAACAGCCTCTTCCGAATCTGGCTTGAACCACTGGAAGTTCCCTGTCAATGTATGATTGTAGCCATTTCTTTATTACCTTTAGAAAAACTTTATTCGCGTGGGATATCAAAGAGATTGTCTGATGATTTCCACAATCCATAGGGTCACCTCTCTTTCAAATGAGCACACATACGAACACTTACAATCAGTCAGCGGATAGTTGTCTTCCAAATTTCTTGGCAGAGATGAGTAAATGCCTCCTGTGCCACCTCACTTTCTTGAAATATTTTAATTTTTATCACATCAATTCCTGGTGCCTTGTTCTTTGCCAATTCCTTCAATGCACCTTGTAATTCCTCCCTAAGTATCATTGGCTCTTGATCATATGCTACCTCTTGAAATGGTTGAATATTAATCATTTTCTCTTGGTACAGTGATTGTGTATATTCCTTCCATCGTCTCTTGAAGCTTTCTGCATCGTTTCATAATTTGCCTTGAAATTGGTTCAATAACGAAAGTCAAGGCTTGAATTTTTTCTTCAGTTCCCCCAGCTTGAGAAATACTGAGGTCCATATGTATAGTCATCTCTTATGTTGTCTAAAGAAGGTATTTGAAATGAACAAATCAATGGTTTTGCAGAATTTTGCATTCTCCGGCATCATTTCTATCACCAAAGCCATATTTTCCAACTACTGATCCTTTTTCTTTGCTCCCAACCTTTGCATTCCAATCACCAGTAATGATCAATACAACATGCTTCCATTTTAGATTGAAGACGTTGGTAGGGTTCTTCTATTTCATCCTCACTGGCTTTAACATTTGCTGTGTAAATTTGAATAATATTGGTATTATCTGGGCTTCCCTGTAGGTGCATGGATATTATCCTATCACAGACAGCATTGTGCCTCATGACTGATCTGGATATGTTCTTTTGACCATGAGTGCAACACCATTCCTTTTCAATTTGTCATTCTCTGCATAGTAAACTGTGGGGTTGTCAGAATCAAAATGGCCAATATCAGTGCTTTTCTGCTCACTAATGCCTAAGATATTTATGTTTATGTGTTCCATTTAATTTTTGACAACTTCGAATTTTCCCAGATTCATACTTCATACATTCCAAA
>NW_006409135.1:236861-246978 GCF_000296735.1 Chrysochloris asiatica
AGCACTATATCTGACAGTGTTTCTTTACTATTTGTAAGGTTTTCAGTGACTGAATATTCAGAAGTAGTTTGTCACTCTGTCTTCCTAGTTTGTCTTTGTCTCAAAGCTCATCTGAAACTTGTCCACCATGGGTGACCCTGCTGGTGTTTAAAATACCAATGACATAGGTTTGAGAATAATTCATACCTAACAATAATTACACTGAATTTAAATAGATTAAATGCACCTGTTAAGAGACAGAAAGTTGCAGAACTGACAAGAAAACAAGATCTTTCAATATGCTGTCTATAAGAAACACATCTCACACAGAGAGTCAAAAACAAATTAAAAGTCAAAGGATGGAAAATAATACACCAAGTTGATTATAATAAAACATGAACAACAGTGTCTGTACTAATTTCTGATAAAATAAACTTTAAGGCAAAAACCAGTATATTAGATAAAGATGGATATTATCTCATGATCAAAGGGACAATTGAACAAGATAACATAACCATAATAAAAATCTATGCTCCCAATGAAAGGGCACCAAAACATAAAAAGCAAATGCTAACAGATTGAAGAAGGAAATAGATGAACCTCTAATAATAGTGGGTGATTTTAATACACCACATTCAAAAATGAATAATAAAACCAATAAGAAAATTGGCAAAGACACAGAAGAAATAAATAAAGCACTCACTCAGCAAACTGGACCTCATAGATGTGTACAGAACATTCAACCCAAAAACAGCACAATAAATCTTCTTTTCCAGTAAACGTGGAACATTTTCCAGAATAGAGCATGTCTTAGGCCACAAAACAAATCTTCATAAATTTACAAGCATCAAAATACTACAAAGCATCTTCTCAGACCACCACGCTAACAAATTAGAAATCACCAATAGGAAGACCAAGGAAATAAAGTCAAATACATGGAAACAGAATAACACCCTACTGAAAAGTGACTAAGTAGTACAAGCAATTAAATGTGAATTCACAAAATTCCTAGAAACAAATAAGAATAAAAACACAACATAACAAAATCTTTGGGACACAGCAAAAGCAGTGCTGACAGAACAATTTATTACAGTAAATGCACACATCCAAAAAGAAGAAAGTTCCAAAAATAACACATTACCACAACATCTACAACAATTAGAAACCGACCAACAGAGTGAACCTACAGCCACCAAAAGAAAAGAAATAATAAAGATTAGAGCAGAAATAAATGAGATAGTAAACATTAAAACTATAGAAAATATCAATAGGACAAGAAGCTGGTTCTTTGAAAAGATTAACAAAATTTACAGATCATTGGCAAACCTAAAAAAAGAATAGAGGGAGAAGACACAAATAACACACATTAGAAACCACATGGGTGATGTCACAAAGGATCTTAAGGAAATCAAAATAATAATAACAGAATACTTTGAAGAGTTGTACTCCAACAAATTTGAAAACTTAGAAGAGATGGATACATTGTTACATAAACACAACCTACCTAAACTTACACACAGTGAATGAAAGAAATTGTTCAGGTCATCAACAAAGATCCAACTAAAAAAAGTCCAGGCCCAGATGGCATCACTGGT
The DNA here is from genome assembly GCF_000296735.1 of Chrysochloris asiatica. Taxonomy (NCBI): domain Eukaryota; kingdom Metazoa; phylum Chordata; class Mammalia; order Afrosoricida; family Chrysochloridae; genus Chrysochloris; species Chrysochloris asiatica. The sequence continues at coordinate 238,436 of NW_006409135.1, forward strand.
GAGTTTTATCAATCACTCAGTTAAGAGCTGTCACCAATTCTGCTCAAATTATTCCAGAAGATAGAAGAGGATGGAAAACTTCCTAATACATTTTATGAAGCAAGCATAACACTCATACCAAAACCAGGGAAGGACATCACTAAGAAAGAATTTTTTAAACCAATATCCCTCATGAGCACAGATGCAAAAATTCTCAACAAAATCCTAGCCAACAGAATCCAGCAACACATCAAAAAGATAATACATATTGATCAAGTGGGATTCATATAAAGGATGCAGGAATGGTTCAATATTAGAAAAACAATCCACGTTATCCACTATATAAATAATAAAAAAGAAAAGAACCACATGATCATGGCAATTGATGCAGAAAAGGCATTTGATAAAATCCACCATCCATTCCTGAAAAAACACTCAACAAAATAGGAATTGAAGGGAAATTCCTCAACATAATTAAGAGCATATATACAAAACCAACAGTCTACATTATTCACAAAGGAGTGAAACTGAAAGTCTTCCCTCTGTGAACAGGAACTAGATAAGGATGCCCTTGTCAACACTGTGCTGGAAGTCTTAGGAAGAACTATACGGCAAGACAAGGAAACTGAAGGCATCCAAATTGGCAAAGAGGAAGTAAAACTCTCCCTATTTGCAGACAATATTATGTTATATATAGAAAACCCCAAAGACTCAATGAAAAAGCTACTAGACATCATGGGAAGATTCAGCAAAGTAGCAGGATATAAGATCAGCATACAAAAATCAGTTGGATTCCTCTATACCAAAAACTACAGTATTGAAAAGGGCATTAAGAAAGCAATACCATTTACAATAGGCACCCCAAAAATGAAATATGGAGAGATAAATGTAACCAGAGAAACAAATGACAAACACAATGAAAACCACAAAACACTACTACAAGAAACCAAAGAGACCTAAAAAATGGAAGAATGTACCATGCTACTGGATAAGAAGACTTAACATTTTGAAAATGTCAATACTACCCAAAACAATTTACACATATAATGAAAAACCAATCTAGATTCCAACAACATTCTTCAAAGAGATGGAAAAAACAATTACAAACTTTATATGGAAAGGAAAGAGACCCAGGATAAGCAAAACATTGCTTAAGAAGAAGAATAATGTTGGAGTCCCCTCACTTCCAGACTTCAAAATTCATGCCATGCCTACAGTGATTAAAACAGCTTGGTACTGATACAATGAAAGATACATAGATCAATGGAACATAATAGAGAATCCAGAAGTTAACCCATATGTTTACAGCCAACTGATTTTTGACAAAATACCTAAATATATCACATGGGGAGGTGATAATCTCTTCAAAAGGTAGTACTAGCAGAACTGGAAAGTGATATGCAAGATTGAAAAAAGACCTTCACCTCATGCTTTATACAAAAACCAACTCAACATGGTTTAAAGACCTAGAGATGTATTCCAGAATTATGAAGGCCATCAATGAAAAAAATAGGAACAAATGTGAGGGCACTAATTCAGGGAATACACAGACTACAAAACATTTTTAAATCCACACAAACAAAAGTAGACAAAATAGATGAGTGGGAAATAGTAAAATTTAAAAACGTATGTTCATTGAAAGACTTCACCAGAAGAGTAAAAAGGGAACTCACAGAATGTGAAAAAATCTTTTGAGATGACACATCAGACAAGGGACTTTTTTCTATAATATATAGGAAACTACAACACCTCTACAAGAAAAAGACAAATAACCCAATTAAAAAGTGGGCACAGGACATGAAGAGACACTTCACCAAGGAGGGGATCCAGGCAGCCAACGAACATGAAGAAATGTTCACAATCACTAGCCAATAGAGAGATGCAAATCAAAACAACAATGAGATATCATCTCACACCAACAATGACAACAAAGATTAAAAAAAAAGGACAATAAGTGTTGGCACGGATGTGGAGAGACTCGGACATTCCTGAATTGCTGGTAGGACTTCAAAATGGTTCAACCTCTCTAGAAAGCAATAGCGTGCTTCCCCAGAAGGTTGGAAATAGAAATACCTTATGATCCAGCAATTCCTCTACTTGGTATTTACCCACAAGAAATACGAGCCATCACATGAGAAGATATATGCACACCAGTGTTCAAAGCAGCACTATTTACAATAGCAAAAAAATGGAGACAGCCAAAATGCCTACTAACTGAAGATTTGATTTAAAAAAAAACTGTGGTACATATACACAGTGGAATATGATGTTACCTTGAAGAATAACAAGGAGGCTGCAAGCCACTGCATAACATCGATGAACCTTGAGGACATTATGTTGAGTGAAATTAGTCAGTCACAAAAGGAGAAATACTGCATGGGACCACTACGGTAAAAGGCCAAGAAAAAGAACCCATACAAAAGAGGGGGAAGGGATTATTTGCTGGTTACTGACATGTGGGCAGTAGGGTTAGGAGATGGAGGGGAAGGTGGAGCACAGGGTAGGGAATAGACACAGGATAGTTTGGGTGCTATGGAGGGGAGCAATATATAAGAAGGGAGAGGGAAATGGAAGAACAATGCAGATGGTTGAACAATTAGGCAAGTTTGCATGGGGTAAGTGGGGCAGACATAATTAATGAAGTATGCATAACCTTGGAACAACAGGACTCTGGAATATAAGAATTGAGACATGGTTGGAATGGGGAAAAGGGAGGAAATAATGTTAAGGTGTTTGGCTGTCATTTGAATCTTGGTTTCCCTGGCAAAACATTATAAAATGGACAATTAATGGGGAGAGAAAGGAATAGCCAGAAATATCAGCTTAGAAAGCTTGTAAGTCTGTCTTCTGCCTATAAAACTGATTGGAATACCTAAAATGGGGCTACAATGTGCCCAGTGAATGAGGCTTTCTGTGGATCCTCTGCATCAAATAAGAGCATAGGTGGAATCCTGAACAGCATCCAGAATCTTGAGAGGTGGGAAACTTCTACTTGAAAGGAAAAGCAGACCAGACTGGAGCAAAAAGAATAGAAGATACTTCTTGAAAGAAAGACCAACAGGAAAAATACAAAACAATAGAGGCAAGCCGACTGATTACTGTAAGAACAAGCAAGTTGCTCACCCAGGAGACATCAAGGCAAGTGGTCGGGTCTTCTCAGTGCAAACCCCCTTCCAAGACTAAGACTCAATGGAAATGCACGCTCTGATTGGTGACCACGTTCGTCACCAATAAGGGGAAGTGAGGGAAAAATAGCAATGAAGTTGCAAGCTAAGTCCTACAATGTTCAATAGAATTCCTGTGAATGTGGGTGGAGACCTGGTTGGCCAGCAGTGTGGCAAGACCTAGGGACTCTTGGAACCAGAGTCAGTGACGTAGCTACACAGTACTAGAGTGGATAGTGGAGCATCCAGATGATAAGAAGGGAGGGCACATGCACAAGAACAGCCACACTTGCAGATAAAACTCACTTTACGTGGCTTCAATGACTGGGTGATCAGAGCACAAATAGAAGAGGAAAAAAAAGAGTAATCTGAAACAATTTGATAAATTTGACCTACACCTATGGATGCAGTAGCTCAAAAGATGGAACACATCTTTGCAGCAAGAATCATTCCCATCCCCTCCATGCACAGAGTAGACAGCAACTTGGACATTGGCTACCCAAAATGGGGGTGGGGGCTACAAAGGCAAAAAGTGACCGGCTTACAATCTTTCAAGAGGGAATCTAGATCCAGAAGGAGTGCAGGAAGGTAGAATCTCTTCTAAGTAGTATCCAATCTGTCTAGGCAGGGCTGATCAAAGGAAACGCAGATAGGTCTCTTGTGATACAATAGTAAATAATTGTTACCAGGACTGATTGTGATTATGGGAAATGTAAATGCAGATGTTTTCTAGCAAGGAGGGGAGTGACTAACTTTGCAGTCTAGGAGCAGAGGTCCCTGGGACCATCAAGAGAGAAGAGCGGTGTGAGGAATCATATCAGAGAAGTGATGTCAGAGATGGAGGCAGTGACGATGACATGAAGAGATGGAGCGGCTGGGGACTTTACACCCAGAGAGAGAGAGGGGCTGTGTGCTGATGACCTGGGGGCAGGCTTGCAGAGTATACCCTATGACTGGCTGATGATGCATGCAGAGGACTCTAACCATGGCAATGAAACAATATACGATAGGATTAATATATAACTAATGTTGTCCCATGTAAACTATCACATAATTCACAATAAAACATTAAAAATCATATATATATATGATTTTCTTCTCCAGGACTGTCCCTTCATGATAACATATCTGAAGTATGAGAGAAGTTTACCCATTTTGTCTTCTAAGTTGTATTTTTGGCTTCTGGTTGTACTTCATCCAACACAGATTTGTTTGTTTTTCTGGAAAACCATGATACCTTTGATATTTTTCTTCATTATAATAACTGAAATACACCAGTTCTTCTCCCACCTTCCTTATTTATTGTTCAAATTTCACATTCATATAAGGTTATTGAGAATAACACGTCTCTGCTCAGATGCACTTTAGTACTCAAACTGACATTGGTGCTCTTGAACACTTTAAAGAGGTCTTGTACAGCAGATACAACTAATGATATATATCCTTCATTTTCATTATTTTTGATTCCATGAGGGTTGAGAGTGGATACAAGCAAAATGAAATCTTTGATAACTTCAATCTTATCTCCATTTAGTATGATGTTGTTTATTGTTTCAGTGGTGTGGATTGTTGTTATCTTTACATTAAAGTGCAACCCATACTGAGTGTTTTGGTCTTTAATATTCATTAGTAAGTATTTCAAGTACTCTTCACTTTCAGAAATCTAAGCTGTATCATCTTCATCAGTCTTCCTCCAATCTTGATGTCATGTTCTTCTTCATATAATCTAGCTTCTCTGGTTATTTGCTCAGCATACAGACTGAATAAGAATGGTGAAAGCATACAACCCTGGTACTCACCTTCCCTGATTTTAAACCATTCAGTAACACCTTGTTTTATTTGAATGAGTGCCTCTTTGACTACATACAGTTTCTTTATCAACACAAGTAAGTGTTCAGAATACACATTAACAATAATATTATACATAGCTGGTCATAATCCAAAAGTCATAAGTCTTCACATAGTCAATAAAGCACAGATAAACATCTATCTGATAGTTTCTGCTTTCAGTCAGCATCCATCTGATATCTGCAACGATATGCATCATTCCATATCTTTGTCTGAATACAGCTTGAACCTCTGGCATCTCCATGTCAATGTACTGTTACAAGAATTTTTAAATTATTTTTAGCAAAAAAATTACTTGTATTTGATAATAATGTCCAATAATTTTCACATTTCATTGGGTCACTTTTCTTTGGAGTGGTCACAAATATGGATCTCTTCCAGTCACATAGCAAGATAAATGTCTTCCAAATATCTTGTTATAGATGAGTAGGTACCTTTAGTGCCATATTAATTGGATGAAAGGTTTCCATTTGTAGTCAATTCCCAGAGCAGTATTCCTTATTCTTTGTAAATTTCTTTAGTGCACATTGAACTTCTTTCTTCAGTCACATTAGCTATTAATCATGTGTTAAAACTTGAAAGCAAAGAATACCAGAAAGATATTTACCTGTGCTTCATTGACTAGACAAAGGCTTTTGGTTGTGTGGATCATAACAAGCTATTAGCAACATTGTGAATTTAATTGTGCTCATGAGGAATCTGTACCTGGACCAAGAAGCAGTTTTTTGAAGAAAACATGGGACTACCGAATGGTGTTTAATTAAGAAAGGTATGTGATGGTGTTGCATTCTTTCACCATATTTATTCAACCTGTATGCTAAGCAAACAGTCTGAGAAGGTGGGTTATATGAAGAAAAACATGACATCAGGATTGGAGGAAGACTCATTAACAACCTGTGAAATGCAGTTGATACAACCTTGTTTCCTGAAAGTGAAGAGGACTTAACATACTTATTGATGAAGATCAAAGAGGACAGCTTTCGGTATGGAATGCATCTTAATGTAAAGAAAACAAAACAAAAAATCCTCACCAATGGACCAAAAAACAGCATTCTTATCAATGGAGAAAAGATTGAAGTTTTCAAAGACTTCATTCTTCTTGGATTAACCATCAACACTCATGGAAACAGCAGTCAATAAGTCAAAGGAAATATTGTATTGGAAAAATCTGCTGCATACGACCTTTTTAAAGTGTTGAAGAGCAAAGATGTCAGCTTGAAGACTAAGGTGTGCCTGATCCAAGCTATGGTATTTGCAATAACCTCACATGCATGAAAAAGCTGGACACTGAATAAGGAAGACCATAGAAGTATTAATGCATTTGAGTTATGGTGTTGGAGGAGAATATTGAAAGTACCATGAACTGCCAAAAGAACACATAGATCTGTGTTAGAAGAAGTATAGCCAGAGTAGCCCTTGGAGTCCAGAATGGCCAAACTTCATTTCTCATACTTCAGCTATATTGTCTGGAGAATGATATCATGTTTGGTAAGGTGGAGGGTCAGAGAAAAAGAGGAAGATCCCTAGTGAGATGGATTGGCAAAGTGGCAGCAACAATACACTCAAGCATGGCAACAATTGTGAAGTTGGCCCAGGACCCGGCAGTATATCGTTCTGTTGTGCATAGGGTCACTATTAGTCAGTACCGACTCAAAGGCACTGAACAACAACCTTGTGAAATGGTTGAACATTGCCCTTTGTTTGTTGTTGTTTTCAGTGACTGTGTATTCCTTACATCTTCTTTTGAGGCTTTCTGTATCACTCAATATTTTGACCAAGGAATTCTTCAGTTTTTCAAGACGAGTCTTGAATTTTTTCTCAATTCTGACTGTGAGAAATACTGAGCATGTTGTTCATTTTTGGTTATCTAATTTCAAGTCATTGTACATTTTGTTATAATATTTGACCTTTTATTCTTGAGCTGACATATGAAATTTGAAATTCATCCTTTTTGCCTCCTTACTTTTAGTATTTTATGTTCAAATTTTTGAGAATCTAAATTTATCTTATTAAAATTTTATTTAGAATGATAAATGTTTGACTATATCAAAATATGTCCTTTTTAATAAACCTTTTTATATGAGTCATTTAATGACAAAATGAACATGCTAATCATGAGAAGTAAATATTCCCTTACCCTGTGGCATCAAAATCAAAAGAGTACAAACTTACAAATCATAAAGAATATTAAGAGACTTCCAGTTAGGGGTGGGTAAGCATAGACAGATACTGAAAGCTCCTCTTCCCAAATCCTAAAAATTGCAGAGAAAGAGCAGTTCACAGAACAGCTGCAGAGCTTTGAATCTTGTTTAAGTTTCTGGTCACCAGTTTCCTGTGCCAACTTGTGAAATAATCTGCCAGTGGAAGCAAAATACTGTGATTTCTGAATGAATCCAGAAGTGGGGGCTGGCAGCCAGAAGTCCTCAAGCCAGAGGGCAGGACTACAGCCAAGCAGAGGCAATGACCTAATGTTAGAAACCACAGAGGTGAGCATCTGGAAGAAGAGGTGTGACCAATATTTCATCTTTCACTTTTCATTTCTATGTATCTTTCCTCTTCATTCCAATTGTGCCCTCACTGTCCAGCCCAGATGCCATCAGGTGGGTGGGAGCACATCACCAAAAGGGTCAAGAATTGCACCCACAGTTCTCCAACGGCACAGAGAGAAAACACATAGGCTGCTTCTTCTGACATCTTGATTCTGGGAACCAGCTCCAAAGTTTACCTGCGTGGGACCCTTCATCCCTGTCTGCACAGCAAAGGCAAGCAGGCAATGTCAATCACAGTTTTATTTATTTATTTTTTTGATTGGTGGTTTCTGTCTCTGCTTTTATATGGTATATTTGTAATTGGTCCTTTTAGCCTCACTCTTCTTCCAGGGATTGGAGCTTTCTGCCCCTACCTTACGCAAGAAAGATAGCAACTGTGCACTTATAGCCAAGCTGCAAGCATACCCTGTAATACCCCACCATCAGTTCAAAGGCCAAAACCAGCTGCTAGGCACAACACATGAAAAGGAAAGCCTATTTCTAGATCATACCCACCAAGAGACACTCATCAAGCTTACTAAAAAAGCAACATAGATACATTTAAGCATTAAAAACTCACCCAGATATTGAAAATGTCTAAGAAAACACAATTAAAGTTCTCAACACAAGTCCAGAACCATAATAAAGTAAATGAGACAAATGAGCTGGAAGCAGATACAGACATTCCAGTAGAAGAAGAGCCTCTGGATCTGCCAGAGAAGAAATTCAGAAGAATGATAAGGAAACAAATTTAAATGCACTGAAAAGGGGTGGAGGGAAATAAGGAATAAGTCAGGAAGGTGTTACAGGATCAATCAAACAAGATAGATGAAGCATTGGACAATCCAAAACCTACAAAAAGAAGTCCAGATGATTAATAATAAAATATAAAAAATGGACAATACACTGAAAGGGCAAAGGAGCAGAATGGAAGATATGGATGACAGAACCAACAAGCTGGAAGACAAATCTCTCAGTACTACTAAGATAGAAGAGCAAGCAGAAAAAAAGATAAAAAAAAAAA
>NW_006409135.1:247208-250948 GCF_000296735.1 Chrysochloris asiatica
TAACTACAAAGCCAAGCAAATAAGATTAAACTTTGACTTCTCTGCAGAAATCATGCAGGCATGAAGACATTGGGGAGACATATATAAAACCCTAAAGGAAAAAAAAACAAAAAAACCTGCCAACCAAGTATCGTCTATCTAGCAAAACTGTTAAACTAATACGATGGTGCAATCAAAACATTCCAGGATAAATAGAAGCTAAGAGATTTTGTCAAAGCCAACCCAGTGCTTCAAAACATCCTAAAGGGAGTTTCTTGGAATGAAAACCAGCAAGAACAGGAAACAACTAGATTGACAGACATGGCAACACCACCTGGAACTCTGTCGACAGATATCAGAGTTCGGAATGGAACAAAATTACAGCAACGAATTCAGAGGACCTGTGAGGACATCCAAAAACTGAAATAATAACTATATAAAAGAAGTGGAAAATATAGAAACAGAGATCCAGGTGGTGAGGAGGTCGAGAAGATGACAGGATAAAATACACTGTCTCAAATGCAGGGAAAACTTAACAGACTAGAGGGTAACCCCAAAGAAAATCAATACTTCACAACTTATAATGAAAATGAAGATCCAAGAAGAACAAGGAAACATTAAAACTAAGAAGAAACCGACATGAAATAGCACAAAAACCATGAATACAGCATAGAAGGCCTGCAGAATAAAGGAACAAATAGCACCACAAAAAATTAACATAATGACAGCAGTTAATCTATACCTATTGATAATCACACTGAATGTCAATGGATTAAATGAGCCAGTGAAGAGACAGAGAGTGGCTGAATGGATAAGAAAAGAAGACCATTCAATATGCTGCCTGCAAGAGACATACCTTAAACACAAAGACAAAAACAGACTAAAAGTTAAAGGATGGAAAAAAACATTCCAAGTGAACAGCAATATAAAACAAGCATGAGTGGCAATACAAAGCTCTGATAAAATAAACTTTAAAGCAAAAATCAGCATAAGTGACAAAGAAGTGCACTGTCTCATGATTAAAGCATCAATTGAGCAAGATGACTTACAATAATTAACATATATGCTCCAAATGAAAGAGCACCAAGGTATATGCAGCAAATCCTACTAGAATTGAAGAAAGAAATAGATATATCTACAATCAGAGAGGGTGATTTTAATAAGCCACTTTTGAAAAGGGATAGAACAGCCAGAAAAAAACTCAACAAAGATATAGACACAATCAACCAACTTGACCTCGTAGACGTGTACAGAGCATTCAATTCAACAACAGCACAATGCACATTATTTTCCAGTATAAAAAGATATATTCTACAGAACTCACCATGTGTTGGGCTGCAAAGAAAGCCTCCATAATTTACAAACATCAAAATACTAAAAAGCATCTTCTCAGAACACAATGTCATAAAATAAGAAATCAACTATAAGAAGATCAAAGATAAAAGATTAATACATGAAACAAACAAACAAACAAAAAAACCACCCTGCTTAAGAGCAACTGGATAATATAACAAATTAAACACGAATTCAGAAAGTTCCTAGAAACAAAAGAGAACGAAAACACAACATACCAAAATTTTTGGGACACGACCAAATCGGTGCTGAAAGGACAACTTATTGCGTTATTGCGCATGTCCAAAAAGAAAAAAAGATTAAAAATTAACACATTAACACAACATCTCCAGTAACTAGAAACAGACTAACAGAGGGAAACTACAGTCACCAAGAGAAAAGAAATAATAAAGATCGGAGCAGAAATAAATGCTATAGAAAACAGAAAAAAATATAGAAACAATCAACAGCACAATAAGCTGGTTCTTTGAAAGGATTAATAAAATTGAGAAACCATTGGCAAGCCTAACACACACACAAAAAAAAAAAAGAGGGAGAAGACACAAATAACAATTCAGAAACCACATGGGTGATGTCACAATGGAACCATACAAAACCAAAAGGATAACAGAATACTATGGAAAGTTGTACTCCAATAAATTAAAAAAAAACTTTGAAGAGATGGATACATTTTTAGAAAAACACAACCTACCTAAACACACACAATGAACTAGAAGACTTGAACAAACCCATAGCAATAGAAGAAATTGATCAGGTCATAAAAAAATTTCCAACCAAAATAAGTCCAGGTCCAGATGGCTTTACTGGTAAATTCTACTAGACATTCAGGGAAGAGTTGTCACCAATTCTACTCAAAATTATTCCAGAATATAGAGGATGGAAAATGTCCTAATACAGTTAAAGAAGCAAGCATAACCCTCATACCAAAACCAGGGAAGGACATCACTAAGAAAGAAAATTACACACCTCATGAACATAGATGCAAAAATTGTCAATGAAATCTTAAACAAGAGAATATAAAAAAATAATACATCATGACCAAGTGGGTTTCATAAAAGGAATGCAAAGATGGTTCAACATTAGAAAAACAATCAAGGTAATTTATCATATAAATAAGAAAAAAGAAAAGATCCACATGATCATTTCAATTGATGCAGAAAAGGCATTTGACAAAATCCAACATCTATTCCAGACATAAACACTCAAAAAAGTAGGAATTGAAGGGAAATTCCTCAACAGAATCAAAAGCATATGTGCAAACCTAACACCCTACATTACTCTCAATACAGAAAAACTGAAAGTCTTTCCTCTGTGAACAGGAACCAGACAAGGATGACCTTGTTAATACTCCTATTCAATATTTTGCTGGAAATGTTTGTCAGAGCTATACGGCAGGATAGGAATATCAAAGGAATCAAAATTGGCAAAGAGGAAGTAAAACTCTCTCTATTTGCAGACAATATGATGCTGTATATAGAAAACCCCAACGACTCAGTAAAAAAGCTACGAGACCTCATTGAAGGATTAAGCATAGTGTCAGGAAATAAGATCCACATCCAAAAATCAGTTGGATTCCTCTATACCAACAATGACAGTGGTGAAAAGGATATTAGGAAAACAATACCATTTACAACAGCCACCCAAAGAATGAAATATCTAGGAATAAAAGAAACCAGAGAAACAAAGGACCTATACAAAGGAAACTGCAGAACACTACTACAAGAAAACAAAAGAGACTTACAAAAATGGAAGAATATCCATACTCTATTATAGGACAACTTAACATTGTGAAAATGTTAATACTGCCCAAAGCAACTTACACATATAATGCTATCGAAATCCAGATTCCAATGACATTCTTCAAAGTGATGGAAAAACAATTCCCAACTTTATTTGTAAAGGAAAGAGATCCAGGATAAGCAAAGCACTGCTTAAGAAGAAGAACAAGGTTGGAAGCCTCTCACTGCCTGATTTCAAAATTTACTACAAGCCTCTGGTGGTCAAAAAAGCCTGGTACTGGTATAATGAAAGATATACTGATCAATGGGACAGATTTGAGAATCCAAAAATTAACTCATCCAGATATAGTCAATTAATTTTCAACAAATTACCTAAGTATATTGCATGGGGAAGAGACGGTCTCTTGAACAGATAGTCTGGAAGATTTGGAAAGTGATATGCAAAAGACTGAAACAATACCTTTACCTCACGCCATACAGAAAATCCAACTCAGCATGGATTAAAGACCTAAATGGGAATCCCAGAATTACAAAGGTCATCAACGAAAAAATAGGGAGAAATGTGAGAGCTCTAATACAGGGAATATACAGAATGCCAAACATTTTGAAAGTTACACAAACAAAAATTGACAAAATAGATCAATGGGACATACTAAAAATTAAAAACTC
>NW_006409135.1:252654-253448 GCF_000296735.1 Chrysochloris asiatica
TGCTCTTCAACACTTTAAAAAGTTCATGTGCAGCAGATTTGCCCAACACAATACGTCGTCTTATCTCTTGACTGCTGCTTCCGCGAGTGTTGATAGTTGATCCAAGAAGAATGAAGTCCTTGACAACTTCAATTTGATGGGAATACCTAAAATGGGTCTGGGACTTGCCCAGTGAAGGAGGCTCCATGCAGAACCTTTGCATTGCACAAAACCATAAGAGTATTCCTGATCACCACCCAGGAACTTCTGAGGAGGGACAGTCTCATGTGAAACGACAAGCAGACTAGTCTGGAGCACCTAGAAGAATAGAAAATATATCTTGAAAGAAAGATAAAAACAATAACAGCAGTCCAATTGATTAATGCAAGAACATGCAAGTTTTTCCCCAGGGAGCCATCAAGGCAAGTAGTGAGGTCCCTTCAAGGAAACCCCCTTCCAAGACTGAAACTCTATTGGAATACACTAGCAGGCATATGGTCCTGCTGCCGAACACATTGGTCACCAACAAGGGGAAGTGGGGATAAAACATCAATGAAATTGTGAACTAAGTCTCACCACATTCAATTGTTATTATTGTTAGGTGCCATCGAGTCGGTATCAACTCATAGTGACCTTATGCACAGCAAAATGAAACATTGCCCGATTCTGGGCCAACTTCACTATTGTTGCCACACTTGAGCCCATTGATTCTGCCACTTAGCCAATCCATCTCATTGGAGGTCTTCCTCTTTTCCTCTGACCTTCCACCTTACCAAGCATGATACCCTTCTCTTAGCTTTTTCTTCTCGAGTTAA
>NW_006409135.1:255933-269159 GCF_000296735.1 Chrysochloris asiatica
GGAGAAAGTTGAGGTGTTCTGCTCCCGTAAAGATTAACAGCCTCGGAAACCCTGTGCATGGTCACTATGAGTCGGAACTGACTCCACAGCACATAACAACAACAACAATAATGCCTAAGATATCAATGTCTATGCATTCCATTTCATTTTGACAACTTCCAATTTTACCAGATTCACACTTCGTACATTCCCTGTTCCGATTTTCAATGGATGTTTACAGTTGTTTCTCTTTATCTTGAGGTGTGCCCCATCAGCAAATGAAGGTCCTGCAGGCTTTTCTCCCATGAACTTTTCTTCATTCACATTATCACGGTCAACTCTACTTTCAGGTGGCAGCTCTTCCACAGTCGTATTTTGAGTGCCTTTCAACCTGAGGGGCTCATTTTCCGGCACTATATGTGATAGTGTTTTTCTGCTCTTCATAAGGTTTTCAGTGACTAAACATTCAGAAGTAGTTTGGCACGCTTTCTTCCTAGTCTGTCTTTGTCTGGAAGCTCATCTGAAACTTGTCCACCATCGATGATCATGCTGGTTATTTAAAATACCGGTGGCATAGCTTTCAGACTCATAGCATCTCACAAGCCACCACGGTGCGACAAACTGACAGACAAGTGGTGGGCATTTGGTTTTAAATGGAAACTGTCAATTTAAATTTTGAGGAGATCTGTGCACGTGCACAGTAGAATCCTCTAGTTGTGGTGGTGGTGTATCCATTTGCTCAGGCATCCCTTCTAGTCACCAGCATGGAGATGTGCACACAGTGTGAGAGCAATGAACAGATACCAAAAAATAAATGTACACATCTATATCTCCATGGTTCTGTCAGGCATTTGTGGCTTTCTGATCCTATACCCACTTGGTCTCTCCTAAGATGTCAGCTCCAGGAGTAGCTGAGTGTCTTGAATTTGAAAGCAATAGATTTCTTGATTCTGCTACAAATTCCCCTAGCTGTAAGCCTTCCAATCATTTAAATATTCCTTTTTATGTGGTTCAGAGTTCAAGCATCATCTTCTGAGCCTGCTTGGCCTGGTACTCTGTGTTGTTGCTGATGGAGCTCCTCAGTGCACATCTATCTGATGTGCCATCTTGTTTGCTTTTGTTGCTAGGTGATACCAACTCATAGTGACCCTATGCACAACAGAATGATACACTGCCTGGTCCCGGGCCAACCTCACAATTTTTGCCATGCTGGAGCCCATAGATGCTGCCACTTGGTCAATCCATCTCGTTTGAGGTCTTACTAGTTTTCTCTGACCCTCCACCTTACCAAACATGATATCATTCTCCATTGACTGGTCCCTCCTGACAATATGACTGAAGCATGAGAGCTGAAGTTTGTTCGTCCTGGCCTCCAAGGAGAACTGTGGCTGCACTTCTTTCAACACAGATCTGTTGGTTCTTTTGGAAGCCCACGGCACTTTCAATATTCTCCTCCAATGCCATAATTCAAAAGTATCAATTCCCTATTAAATGTCCAGCTTTCACATGCATATGAGGTTATTGAAAATACCATTGGTTGGGACAGGGGCACCTTCTTTCTCAAGCTGACATCTTTGCTCTTCAACACTTTAAAATAGTCTTGTGCATCAGATTTGCCTAAAGGAATATGTCATTTGATTTCTTGACTGCTGCTTCCATGACTGTTGATAGCTGATCCAAGAATAATGAAGTTCTACTGCATTTTATGTGACTAAATTATATATACATATATACGTGTGTGTGTGTGTGTGTGTGTATGAGTAAAGTAGACTTAGAAATTGCCCTGTAAATTGCCTGTACCAACTTATATCCCTGCCATCTCTGTAACAGAAAACCCATTTCCTCCAATCTTCACCAACATTTGATATTTTCAAATATTAAAAATTCTGCCACTCTGATGGAATGGAGGAAAAATGCCATTTTGTTGTTTTAATTTTTATTCTAATGTTTTTCTTTTGGTAGAAATATCATACTTAAGCAGTCCCTATGTCTTCACCATACAGTAGGGTTTCCCTATCCCAGCTCGATTCCATCCACACCCCTAGAGAATATCTGGAGTAATGCTGGAACACTGGTGGTATCTAGGGTTCTACCTCTTCCCACCTTGGATAGTCTTAGAACATCCCAAACCATGGCTCTAGAAATTTATGGGATGAGACCATAGGGAACCTCAATATCATTAGCCTAAACAAGACCACCACCACTCATCTGACAGTTTGTCATACTGTGGTGGCTTGTGTGTTACTATGTGTCTGGAAGCTATGCTGCAGATATTTTAAAAACCAGCAGGTTCACCCATGGTGGACAAGTTTCAGCTGAACTTCCAGATGAAGACAGACTATGAAGAAGGACAGACAGACTATTTCCAAAAATTTAGTCACTGAAAATCTCATGAATATCATTGGAACACTGTAAGCACAAGGATTTTGAATATTAAAACATGAAGAAGAGCATTAGAATATTGTCAGATATAGTGCCAGATGATGAGTCCCTCAGGCACTCGAAATATAACTGGAGAAGAGCTGCATCCTCGGGTAGATTGGACCGTGATGACACGAAGGGAATAAAGACTTTGGAACCTTCATTATCAATGGGCACAACTCAAAATGAAGAAAAACAGCTGTAAACATCCATTAATAATTATAACATGAAATGTATGAAGTATGAATCTAGGAATATTGGGATTTGTCAAAAATGAATTGTGACTGACACAGTTGTAAAGGTAGAAGGTTTGTATCAAAAATGGGGGAGTAGTTAATCTTGCAGTCCAGAAACAAAGGACCCTAGGACCATCAGGGGAGAAGAGCACAAGCAGAATGCAAGACCTTATCCATAAAAGCAGCAACAACAGAGATGGAGGCAGAGATGGGGAACAGAGATGGAGAGAGGTAGCAGCTGAGGACAGTACCCTAAACATTATCCTCATTAACAATCTATTTAATTGTTACATCCTTTAATATTTTCTTTTTAAAAAAGCTAATTTTAGTAAGTTTAATGGAAGCTAACAAACTTTTTGTCAGAATATTAGATTGTGGAGATTTATGAACCAATTAGTAAATGACTGCCAAGTATATGTATTTAGCCATTTCTGAAAAAAAGTTACTTCTTTACTTCACAAACAAAGTAAATGTAATAATATTAAACAATAATGGTTGTATATATTATCAATTTACTGTTTTGTTGTTGTTAGGTGTTGTTGAGTCAGTTCCAACTCATAGCAACCCTGTATTGGGTTTCTGAGAGGCAGCTCGTGTACTTGAACCTTGTGGTTTAAACCTACCTTGTGGTCCAGTGCTTATCCTACAGAGCCACAACAGAAAATATCATCTTTGACTATACTCTTCAATCTGACATATATTGACTTCCCACAAAGATAAACATGACACCTTTCTTAAAAGACAAGCCTAATTCCTTAGCTGCTTCCAAAACACAACTTCTGAGTTCATGGCATTTTGATGTTCTGCCTTCTCTCCTCTTTAGTCTCTATCAAGACAAATGTCCTTTGCAGTGATGCTTGATAGACTTATAGCACCATTAACTATTTAATCATAAAATGACAACCATGATGAGAATAGAGAGTTGCTTTATTTTACTACAAAAATACTTTAAAATAAATTTTATTGATGTTTACTCATGCTATATGCTTTATTTATCATAGTTTGCATAATAGAATCAAGTGTATGTGTTTTATATCAGTTTTATAAAAAGTCATACTGCCTGAAGATCAAAATTTATATTTGTTTAAATTCATTCGTACCCTTGGAAACCAGTATATAAGATGAATACTTAAGTAAGAGTACAATATTTCCTTTAAACTTGAAGTTAGACCTATGAGTATATATGTATGAAGCTAGTATGCTATGGATCAGAACCAACTCAATGGCACTTAACAACAACAAGTACATTAAAAAATCGTAATATTTCTACTGTTATCCTTAATGCTAATATTAGACTAATGATTCCTTTGTATCTTGGTTATCTTACCAGTGCTATTTGTTGTTGTTGTCAGGTGCCATCGAGTCGGAACCGACTCATAGCAACCCCATGCACAGCAGAACGAAACCATGTCCGATCCTGGACCAACCTCACTGCCGCTGCCACACTTGAGTCCATCAATGAAGCCACCTGGCCAATCCATCTCGTTGGGGGTTTTCCTCTTTGTCTCTGACGCTCCACCTTACCCAGCATGACATCATTCTCCAGTGACTGTTTCCTCCGGACAATATGTCCAAAGTAGGAGAGATGAAGCTTAGCCATCCTGGCCTCCAAGGAGCACTCTGGCTGCACTTCTTCCAAAACAGATTTATTGGTTTTTTGGGCAGTCCATGGCACTTTCAGTACTCTCCTCCAACACCACAACTCAAAGGCATCAATTCTTCTATGATCCTCCTTATTCACTGTCCAGCTTTCACATCCATATGAAGCATATCATGTATGGTAGGGTGGAGGGTCAGAGAAAAAGAGGTCATAGAAAAAAATCCAGCGAGACGGATTGGCAAAGTGGCAGTAACAGTGGGCTCAAAAATGGCAACAATAGTGAAGTTGGCCCAGGATTGGGCAGTGGTTTCATTCTGCTGTGCATAAGGTCACTATGAGGCAGTATGGACTCGATGGCACCTACAACAACAACAACCAATCTACCTAAATAGTTAACTATCTACCCATTGATCAACAAATTTTCACTTTTTAGTTAAAAAAAAACCAACACGTTCATTCTAAAAGAAGAATTTTTTGAAACATTCACAATAAACTTGAATATATAATCTTCTTTCTTTTTTTAAATCTGTGCAGTAAAGGTAAAATTGAATAAACATGTAATTCACTTTAGGAAGTAAGACATAGCATAACTTGAGAAAATATAAATTATGTTTTAACTACTTTCCCAGTATCTAAATTAGTCATTCTAGATGGGTAGCTCATTTGAACTTTAAAATCAAAAGCATATATTAATTTTTTTTAACTGTTTTAGGTTTCATGCTTTTCATGATCTTTTGAAATCTTAGAGCTCTATGAATTTCCTCCAACCAAATGTCAATCAATCATTTTAACTACCTCATTTTATTAATAAAACAATTTTCCTAATTATTTCATTCACTAGTCAATATTTCTGTTATACTCCAAAAGTGACGAAAACCAAACCAAACCAACCAACCTCCATCCAGCTGATTCTGACTCATAGTGATTCTCTATAGGGTTTCTGAGACTGTAAATCTTTATTGATAACAGAAAGCCTCATTTTTTCTACCATGGGTCTGCAGGTTGGTTTGAATGGCTGATGTTGTGGTTATTTGTCCTGTAGTTAGAAGGCTTGGAAAAAGAAGGTTTAAAAGGGGGAAAAAAAATATGTATTTGTGTTATAGATATTTTCAGTGTGATATAAACTTGAATGTTCTGACTTGATTTGTTTTAAGACTGCGGTCATTTGCTCCAAATCACTTCAGTTTAAAGAGTGTGAAATTGATGTGTCTTAATTAAGATTCTTGACTCTCCAGTTACTGTTGTTGTTGTTAGATGCTGTCTAGTGGGTACTGACTCATAGCAACCTATGCACAACAGAACGAATCATTGCCAATCCTGGGCCAACCTCACTATCATTGCCACGCTTGAGCTCATTGATGCTGCCACTTTGCCAATCCATTTCATTGGGGTCTTCCTCTTTTTCAGGGCTACAGAAAAAGAGGAAAACTCCCAACGAAGGGGATTGGCCAGGTGGCAGCATCGATGTACTCAAGTGTGGCAACAATTGTGAGGTTGGCCCAGGATCCGGCAGTGTTTCGTTCTGTTGTGCATAGGGTCATTATGAGTCGGTACCCACTAGATGGCACCTAACAACAACAAAACATGATGTCTTATTGTGGCACTGTGTGATAAAGCAGTGGACTGAAAAGTCGGTTTGAATCACAAGGACGTTGGTTCAAACTCATCATTGAATCTTTGAAAACCCTATACAGTTTCTCTGTGAGTCAGAACTTACTCCATGGAACTTAACAACAAAAAGCATGATGCGGAATTTGAGGAATTAATTTCTTTAAGTTCCTCTGTGTGTGACTGATAGTTTAAATTTGCAACATTTAAGAAGAGAACCTAGAAGAGAGAAAATGGAGCAAACATGGAATTGTTGAATCCAGTTGTTGTCACAGACAGAGGCAAATGAACAACAACAACAAAAAGTTCATACCTTTATCTATGAAGTTCAGTCATACCTTTTGGATGGGAGTACTCCTTTTATCCTCCTGGTCAAGATGGCTGTTCTGGGATCTGCCAGCAGCCACAGATCGGGAAACACCACCTTTCTTACTGCTGCTACAAATACCACTAACAGTAACCTTTCAATCTATCCCAATATTCCTTTATATGTAGATCACAGTTCCAGGATCATCCTCTGTTACTGCTTTATCCAGCATTCTGTGTTATTACTGGTGGAGGTTTGCACCTTTGCCTCTCCCTATGATGCCATCCAAATTCTTATCTCTGTTGATTTCTTGATAATGAATTAGAAATATATTCTATTGTTTTATCAATGTTTTATTTCCTTATGTTCTGATTTTCTACTAACTTTAGGGAAAGGTATATAGATATCATTTCCTATGCCATCTAGCCAAATAGATCTATTAATACTGGCAGAAAGAAGTTTGCTCCTTGGGTTTGAAGTGAGTTGGGAGGAGCATTGAAAGTGTTTGAAGATCAGGCATTTTCATATCCCTGGGATTAGAAATGAGAAGGAGTTTCTTAAAGGACAGAGATCTCCTCTCAATTACAAGCAGTACCCTGAAGATAGGACTTTAAATGCATGATTAGATGCATTGGTGTCTATGGAAACTGGTTAACAAGCTTTGTAATATTGAAATCAGTGTTGAGCTGTATCATTTTTCATAGTTTATCTGACTAAAGTGGAATAAATCACCTGAGGACCTACCTAATCACAGTTAATGAGTACATAGATGTGGATAAGAAGCATCTTTCAGAACAAAAAGAAGGATTTTGCAAACAAACTCCTTTCTAATTATGCATAATATGTAAAAATCAGAGTGAAAAATCATAAATAAATGATTAGTATTAGATTTTAGTCAGTCCTCACACCTCACAGTTCATAAGAAAACTCACAGTGGAGAGCGGCCTTATGAAAGACTGACTAATACAGAAAAGCCTTTAGTCAGTCATCAAGCCTTATAAAGCATAATGGTTCTCACACTGGAGAGAAGCCTTACTCTTCAAGCCTCACTAAAGATATGTGAACTCACAGGAGTTAGAGACCTTAAGGATTGTGGGCAGACAACAGTCGCTTGTCTTTAGTGGCGCTGTACTGGACTTCAAACCACAAGGTGTGCAATTCAAATGCATCAGCTTCTCCTCAGAAACCCTGTAAAGGGTCGCTCAGTTGGAACCAACTCATGGCACGTGACAAAAACATTGTTTTCGTATGCATTTTTAATTTTTATATCTTTTATGAGTTTTTGTAAGTTTTGCTTTGCTTTTATTTGTACAGAAATGCATTACTTTAGAATTACCCATCATTATTTTAGCTGTTTTACTTTTTAACAACAATGTTAAATATTAAGGTTTCTAGTAACATTAAGGAGCTCTGGTAACATAGTGGTTACGAATCGGGCTGCGAGCTGCAAGGTCAGCAGTTCAAAACTACCAGCTGTTCTGTGGGAGAAAGATGAGGCTTTCTGCTCCCATAAAGATTTACAGCCTCAGAAACCCTATGCAGGGTCGCTATGTGTCGGAACCCACTCCACGGCACATAACAACAACAAGAAATTTGCTTACTTTAGTGCTAGAATCCTGGGAACAGATTTATTTTTATTTAGAACATTGAGAAATTGATATTTCTTGTAGTTTAAGTGCTATGGTGTAATTTATATCAGGGAGAAGTCTGAAGTGTTTTCTTAATAGAAGATTTATTCTCTCCTCAAGTGAGAATAGCGAGGATGGAAAAATTTAATTATTTTGGCCAACTTTTAACAATTTCTGGACATGTTCCAGACATTTCCTATGGCATATTTGAAAGCAATTTATATGTTTCATATAAGTCTTAGGCTGGATTTTTGAGAGAAGCAAGATCAAATACATATATATATATATATATATGTGTGTGTGTGTGTGTGTGTGTGTATAATAGGCATGTGGGGGCAACTTTCACTGCCTTCAGCTGGAGACCTGGGACTCTATAATTTTAAGGTAATAAACTTTTATTTATATATGTATAAAGGTAATTAATTAGAAATATATTTGAATTAATTTTGGGGAGTAGATTGCAACAACTTTATTGTTAGAAAATTGCAAAGAAATTTCTTGAAAGCTTAAAAGGAAGGAAGCTCAACTTATACACCTCCACTCAAACACAAAACCAAGTTCAGGGTATATTTTTTCTGGATTTTGAAGTCAGACAGGGGAGATCCGTATTCCAGCTGTTTCCCAGAAAAGATCAACCTCTGCTGATGAGGAGAAATGCCTGATCTTCACCTTGACATTCTCAGTGGTGTCACTGGGCTCCATTTTGAGGGTGATTGTCTTACTGGTCAATGTCTTCATGAAGATCTGCATCCCCCCTCTCAGATAAAGGACCAGGTTCAGGGTGGACTCATTCTGGATGTTGTAGTCAGACAGCATATGCCCATCTTTCAACTGCTTCCCATAAAAGATCAACTTCTGCAGGTAAAGAGGGAGGCTTTCCTTGTTTTGTATCTTTGCCTTGACATCCTCAATATTCCTATTATACTGGAAGCAGGCCACACCTCCAACAAAGCATCAATTCAATTGGTTGACTGCTCACAGCTGATCATCAAAAAGTGAACTATGTCAGTATTATGTTTCATTACCATGCACATAAGCACATCCCAAATGTTGAAATTTTTGAAATTGTGGCCTAGTTGAGTTGACACAGAATACTTACTATTACAGTCTTATCTATAAATAAAGAAAATTGTAAAGCCATACTTACTCTTAACATAATATAAATAAAACATATACAACCAAAAATGTACTGAACCCATTGATATCTTATATATCACAAATGAATAGAGCAAAGATATTTGATGAATGAATACAAAACAAAACAAAAAATGTAAATTCATTTAAATGTCCAAAAGACATATTCTGTTCACTAGACTCCTACCCATATGCACAAAGCCTTACTCAGTCCAAGGGACTAGAGTTAATAGCTGCTCTGTCTTTCCATGCCACATTATCTGCTGCCATATCTACTGTTTCCCATTTACCAGATAGAGTTCCCAGGCTTCACTCATACTCTTCCTTCTTGTTGGCCCTGGGATTGTCAGTTCCTAAAATGAAAGATAACTATTCCCTTCTCTTAATTGCACATTTCTACAATTAGAGTTTTTGAAATCACAGTGAATCCTACTAATCAATATTCAAAATTGACATAATAAAATTGTAGCATCATTTCTCACCCCTTCACCAAACCCATCTGGAAAATAGGAAAACTTGTCAGTGCAACAGGCATTCTCCCTCATTCCAAAACTAAGCACACCCATGAAAGTTTGTAAGTCAGCCACTTCCTGCCTTTAAGGTGTTGTTGCCATCGAGTGCATTACGAATCACTGCTATTCATAGATACACTGTATAGGGTCTTCAAGGGGTGGGTGGTACTTTTGAATCTCCAATATTGAAGCTAAAACTGAACTTGTTTTCCAGCACATTGTCCTTCATCAATATACAAGGACCCATTTATACAATGCCGCCCTGCCATTTTTGATAGTGAATGTCTAAATTGTTCATGCCTATCAAACAGGTATCCATTACTCATCTGTCAGGTTGTCGTACTCTGGTGGCTTGTGAGTTACTGTGATTGTGTAAGCTATGCAACCAATATTTTAAATAACCACAGTGGACAGGTTTCAGATGAGCTTCCAGATAAAGACAGGCTAGAAAGAAGAAGTGACAAACTAATTCCAAATACTTAGTCACTGAAAACCTTATGAATGCAGAGAAACACTGCCAAATATAGTGCCAGAAAATGAGCCTCTCAGGTTGGAAAGTACTGAAAATGAGACTGAGGAAGAGCTGCCTCCTCAAAGTAAAGCTGACCGTGATGACGAGGTTCGAGTAAAGCCTGTAGGAGTAAAGCCAGGGGGACATTCATTTGCTGATGGGGCACAACTCAAAATGAGAAACAACTGTAAACATCCATTAATAATCAGAACATGAAAAGTATGAATCTAGGCAAATTAGAAATTGTCAAAAATAAATGTAACACATAAACATTGATATCTTAGGCATTAGTTAGCTGAAACCAACAGGTATTATTATTTTTAATCTGACAAACATATGGTTTACGAAGCAGGTAATGACAAATGGAAGATGAATGGTGTTGCATTCATTGTTAAAAAGAACACATCAAGATCAGTCATGAGGTACAATGCTGTCTATGCAGTCATGAGGTACAATATCCATGCATCTACAGGAGCTCTGGTAGCGTAGTGGTTACGAATCAGACTTCGTACCTTAAGGCCAGCAGTTCGAAACTACCAGCCGCTCCGCGGGAGAAAGATGAGGCGTTCTGCTCCCGTAAAGATTTACAGCCTCGGAAACCCTGTACAGGGTCGCTATGGGTCGGAACCGACTCGATGGCACTTAACAACAACAACAACAACAACAGGGTAGACCGGTTGCTATCACTATTATTCAATTTTATGTACCAACCACTAAAGCCAGTGAGGATGAAATAGAAGAATTCTACCAACTTCTTCAATCTGAAGTCGATCAAGCATGCAATCAAGATGTATTGATCATTACTGGTGATTGAAATGCAAAGGTTGGGAGCAAAGAATTAGTAGTTGGAAAATATGGTGTTGGTGATAGGAATGAAGCTGGAGATCACATGATAGAATTTTGCAAAATCAATTATTTGTTTATTTCAAATGCCTTCTTTAGACAGCATAAGAGATGACTATACACATGGACATCACCAGATGGAATACATAGAAATCAAATCAACTACATCTATGAAAAGAGATGATGGGAAAACTCCATATCATCAGCCAAAATAAGACCAGGGGCAGATTGTGGAACAGACCATCAATTGCTTGTGTGCACATTCAAACTGAAACTGAAGAAAATGAAAACAAGTCCAAGAGAGCCTAAATATGACCTTGAATATATCCCACCTGGATTTAGAGATAATCTTAAGAACAGATTTGATAAATTAAACACGAAATACCAAAGCCCAGAAGAGTTGTGGGAGGACATTAAGAAAATCATAGAGGAAGAAAGCAAAAAGTCATTAAGAAGACAAGAAAGAAGGACAAGATAAAAATGGATGTCAGAAGAGACACTAAAACTTGCTCTCCAGTGTAGAGATGCTAAAACAAATGGAAGAAAGGAGGAGGTAAAAAAGCTGAACAGATAATTTCAAAGGTCAGCTTGAGAAGACAAAGTCAAATATTACAACAAAATGTGCAAAGATCAGAAAGATCAGGAAACCAAAAAGGAAGAACACACTCAGCATTCCTCAAGCTGGAGGAAATGAAGGAAAAACTCAAGCCTCAACTTTTGTTCTTAAAGGATTCTCTGGGCAAATTTTTGAATGATGCAGAAAGCATCAAAAGAAGATGGAAGGAATAAACAGAATCGCTGTACCAAAAGGAAATGGTTGATGTAAAACCGTTTTAAGAGGTAACATATGATCAATAGCCAATGATACTGAAGGCAGAAGTCCAAGGTGCATTGAAGGAAATAGCAAAAAATAAAGCACCAGGAAGTGATGAAATGCAAATATACATC
Organism: Chrysochloris asiatica; assembly: GCF_000296735.1. Taxonomy (NCBI): domain Eukaryota; kingdom Metazoa; phylum Chordata; class Mammalia; order Afrosoricida; family Chrysochloridae; genus Chrysochloris; species Chrysochloris asiatica. The sequence goes on from NW_006409135.1 coordinate 267,661, forward strand.
TTTCAAGAAAGTGAGGCCACACAAGAGGCATTATTCTTCTATGCCAATAATTTGGATAACATCTATCTGGCCGAATGATTGGAAGAAATCCTTATTTGTGCACAGCCAAAGAAAGGTGACCCAATGGAATGTGGAAATCATCAGACAATTTCTTTGATATCCCATATGAATAAAATTTTACTAAAGGTAATACAGAAACAGCTGCAAGCATATACTGACATAAAACTTATAGAGGCTTAAGCAGGATTCAGAAGAGGATGTGGAATGAGGGATATCTTTGCTGATGTCTGAGGAATCTTTGCTGAAAGCAGAGGATATCAGAAAGATGTTTACCTGTGCTGTATTGACTGTACAAATGCTTTCAATTATATGGATCATGACAAGCTATGGACAATATTGCGAAGTATGAGTATTCTGGGACACTTAATTGTGCTCATGAGGAATCTGTACCTAGACCAAGAAGCAGTTGTTCGAACAGAGCATGGCAACATTGAATGGGATAAAATTAAGAAAAATATGAGACAGGTTTGTATCCTTTCACCATGCTTATTTACCCTGCATGCTGAGAAAATAATACAAAGATCTGTGTTCTATGAAGAAAAACGTGGCATCAGGATTGGAGGAAGACTCATTAACAACCTGTGATATGCAGATGGTACAACCTTACTTGCTGAAAGTGAAGAGGACTTAAAGCATTTACTGATAAAGATCAAAGAGCACAGCCTTCGATATAGATTACATCTCAATGTCAAGAAAATAAAAATCCTCACCACTGGACCAATAAACAACACTTATCAATGGAGAAAAGATTGAAATTGTCAAGTACTTTATTTTCTTGGATCAACTATCAACATTCATTGAAGCAGCAGTCAAGAAATCAAACAAAGTATTGCATTAGACAAATCTGCTGCACAAGATCTTTTTAAAGTGTTGAAGAACAAAGATGTCAGCTTGAGGACTAAGGTGCACCTGACCCAAGCCAGGGTATTTTCAATAAACTTATATGCATGCAAAAGCTGGACAGTGAATAAGGAAGACCATAGAAGAATTGATTCATTTGAGTTATGGTGTTGGAGGAGAATCTTAAAAGTGTCATGGGCTGCCAAAAGATCCGTTTTAGAAGAAGTGCAGCCAGAGTGCTCATTGGAGGCCAAGATGGCCAAGCTTCATCTCTCATACTTCAGACATATTGTAAGGAGGGACCAGTCACTGGAGAAGGATACCATGTTTGGTAAGTTGGATGGTCCGGGAAAAAGAGGAAGACCCCAATGAGATGAACTGGTCAAGTAGCAACATTGAAGAACTCAAGCATGTTAATAGTAGTGAGGATGGCCCAGGATCGGGCAGTGTTTCATTTTGCTGTGCATAAGCTTGCCAAGAAATTTGGAAGACAACTATCTGGCCTACTGATTGGAAGAGATCAATATTTATGCCCATTCCAAAGAGAGGTGACCCAACAGCATGCGGAAATCATCGGACAATCTCTTTGATATCTCAAG
>NW_006409135.1:270235-278841 GCF_000296735.1 Chrysochloris asiatica
CCCTTACCGAGATGGATTGGCCAGGTGGCATCATTGATGGACTCAAGTGTGGCAGCAGTAGTGAAGTTGACCCAGGATCGGATTTTGTTTCATTCTCTTGCGCATGGGGTTGCTATGAATCGGTTCTGACTTGATGGCATCTGACAACAACAACAACAAGGTCACTATGGGTTGATACTGACTCGATGGCACCTAAAAACAACGACAACAATCATTCTCGGAATTATGCCGCAGGTATTGTTAAATGCCAACTGGGTCATTCCTATTGGATAGGTTTCAGCTGAGCTTCCAGAGAAAGACAACCTAGGAAGAAGGAGAAACAAACCACTTGCTCATATTTAGTCACTAAAAATCATGTGAATAGCAGTGGAACATTGTGATCATTAGATATTGAATATTGAAACATGAGGAAGAGCAGTAGAGTATTTTCAATTATAGTGCCAGATGATGAGCCTCTCAGATAGAAAGGCACTTAAAAGGCAACTGATGAAGAGATGATTCCTCAAAGTGGTGTTCACCTTAATGATGTAAATGAAGTAAGGACCTTAGGACCTTCATTTGCTGATGGGATGTAACTCACAATTAAGAAAAAACCTGTAATTATCCATTAGTAATCAAAACATGGAATGTACAAAGTATTGAGTTAAGAAAATTGGATTTGTTCAAAATGAGAAGGAATACATAAACATTGATATCCTAGACTTTAGTAAGCTGAAATGGACTGGTATTGGCCATTTTGTATCTGACAATCTCATAGTTTATTATGGCGAGAATGACAAATTGAAGACAATGGTATCACATTCATCATCAAAAAGAATGTATAAAGATAGTTCATGAAGTACAATATTGTCTGTAATAGAATAATCTCTGTGTGTTTACAAGGAAGACCAGTTTATATCACTATTATTTGAATTTACACACCTACAAGTAAAGTTAGAGATGATTAAATTGATGAATTCTACCAAATTCTTCAATCTGAAATTAATCAACATGCAATCAGGATATATTGATAATTGCTGGCAATTAGAATATAAAATTTGGAAATAAAGGAGAGGGATTATTAGTTGGTAAATATGGCCTTGGTGATAGAAACAATGTTGGAGACTGCATGATAGAATTTTGAAAGACCAATGACTTTATTGTGAATACCATTTTTATATGCAATTCATAAAAGATGACTATACACATGAACTTCACCAGATAGAATACACATAAATCAAACATACCTCATATGGAGTGAAAAAGTTCCATATCACTAACCAAAATTGCTAGGAGCAAGCTGTGGAATAGATCATCAATTACTCACATGCAAATTCAGGCTGAAGCTGAACAAAATTGAAACAAGTCCCTAGGGCAAAAATCAGACCTTGAATATATATCATATGAATTTAGAGATCATCTGACGAACAGATTTCTTGAATTAGTCACTAAGGACCAAAACCAGAGGAGTCCTGTGACGACATCAAGAACACCACACAGGAAGAAAGGGAAATGTCATTAAGAGAACAAGACAGAAAGGAAAATATTAAAATGGATGTCTGAAGAGACTTTGAAGCTTGCTCTCCAAAGTAGAGAAGCTAAAGCAAATACAAGTAATGAGGAAGTACAAGAGCTGAACTGGAAAATTCAAAGTTCAGCTCAAGAAGACAAAGTATAATATTGTAATAATATGGCAAAGAGTTGGAGTTGGAAAACTAAAAGGGAAGAACACACTCAGCATTTCTCAATCTGAATAAACTGAAGAAAAACTTCAAACCTTGACTTGCAATATTGCACAGTAGACTATGGGCAAAATATTGAATGAAACAAACAAACAAACAAAAAATCAAAGAAGACGAAAGAAATTCACAGAGCCACTGTACTAAAACGAAACGGTCAATGTTCAACCATTTCAAGAGGTAGCAAACAAACAAGAGCCAATGTTCCTGAAGGAAGAAGTGTAAGCTGCATTACAGTCATTGACAAACAATAGGACATTGGGAGTAGATGGATTACCAATTGAAATCTTTCAACAAACTGATGGAGCACTCATCTATACAAGAAATTTGGAGGACAACTACCTGATCAACTGACTGGAAGAGATCTATATGTGTGCACATTCCAAAGAATGGTGACCTCATGAAATGTGGAAATCATTGGACAATATCATTGATATTATATGTGAGTAAAGTTTTACTAACGGTAATTCATAGATGGCAACCATTCATTGACAATATTTCCAGAGGTTCAAGCTGATTTCAGAAGAGGATGTGGACTGAGGGCTATCATTGTTGATATCATATGGATCTCGGCTGAAAGCTGAGAATACCAAGAAGATGTTTATTTGTGATTTATTGACTATGCACAGGCTTTTGATTGTGGTTCATGATAAGCTATGGACAACATTATGAAGTATGAGGACTCCAGAATACTTAAATGTTCTCATGAGGAACCTGTACATAGACCAAGAGTCAGTTGTTCGAACAGAAGATGGGAACACCAAATGGTTTAAAATTAGAAAATGTGTGTGCCATGGTTGTATTCTTTCACCATGTTTATTCAATCTGTATGCTGAACAAATAATCAGAGAAGCTGGATTGTATGACGAAAAGTGAGGCATCTAGATTGAAGGAAAATTTATTAACAGTCTGTGACATGCAGATGATATAAACTTGCTTGCTGAAAGTGAAGAGGAATTAAAATACTTGCTGATGAAGATCAAAAACCACAGCCTTCAATATGGGTTGCACCTCAATGTAAAGAAAACTAAAATCCTCATAGCTGCACCAATAAACAACACCATATATAAGGAGAAAATGTTGAATTTGTCGAACTCTTCATTCTGCTCATATCAACTTTCAATACTCATGGAAATCAAACCACACATTGCATTACTCAAATCTGCTGTCCAAGGCCTCTTTAAAGTGTTAACAAAGATGTCAGTTTGAGAACTGAGGTGCGCCTGACTCAAGTGTTGGTATTTTCAGTAACCTCACATGCATATAAAAATTGGTCAGTGAATAAGGAAGACCACAGAAGAATTAAGGCATTTGAGTTATGGTGTTGTAGAAGAATATTGAAAATATCATGACTGCCAAAAGAACAAATAGATCTGTGTTAGAAGAAGTACACCAGAATACTGCTTGGAAACCAGGATGGTCAAACTTTTTTTCTCATACTTTGTACATATTGTCAGGACGGCCCCATCACTGTAGAAGGTATTATGCTTGGTAAAATGAAGGGTCATAGAAAAAAAGGAAGTTCCCCAATGAGATGGATTTGTGCAGTGGTGGAAAGAATTGGCTGAGACATAGCAATGATTGTGAGGTTGACCCTGGACAAGGCAATGTTGCATTCTGCTGTGCATAGGGTTGTTACGAATCGGTACTGACTTGGTGGAACCTAAAACAACAAACATAGGTTGAAGGTGTACTTACAAACTCTCTGTAAGCATTATTACTAATATTGCTATCACACATGTGTATCTATTTTGCAGTAATAGGTAGAACAAACCAATATCCAAAAAGCAGTCAATCACATAAGCCATTTAACACATTTCAATCTATTCCTCCACCTTAGACTTACCCCTTTCATATGAATATGGCCTTGGGTCTCTGGCAGTGTGGATTCCAGTAAGCTGAGGCACATGATCAGCTATCCTTTTAAATAAGTATGCCATTAGCTCCAGGCAACTCCAGAAGCTACCACTCTCCTCTCCTTTGAAATATTTTATCCCATGCCCCTTCATTCTTTCTCCCACAAAATCTCACAATGAATCCTGCTCAGAATGACATCTACTTAAACCAAGTGGGGAACATGTTTAACTACCTCAGATGCTGCAAGAGGTAAACAGGACCAAAATCAAAATCAGCCCAAAGCCAATTCCTAAAAAAATGGAGGTCAGACATGCCTCCACACTGTATCAGTGCCTTTTAAATTAGTCAGATATGAGAATCAACTTAGAAACTCATCCTTGTAATTTTGTTTCTCTAGGTACTACAAGTCTTAGACTGGATTTTCTAGAGAAGTAAAACCGATGAAGCTTGCACTCATATAGGGGTGTGTATGTTTATGCATATATATGTAAATATACATATATATTTACATATTGTGTATATTTACATATTGTGTATATTTACATAATATATGTTTACATATTATATATATGTGTGTGTGTTTTGACACAGAAATGTAACTATTATAATATGTAATAAAATTATTTACCATTGGGACATCTTGTACATTATTATAGTAAATAAATACTAAGACAAAATATATTACAACTATAAAGTGTCATTTTATTAGATTAAAATAAAGTGTTTTTTCTGTGTATGAAGTAAGAATATATCTTTTTCTCTGACTCAATAAAAATTAAGAATATTGACAATAATGTGAAAGTTGCTTCTTCCTTAGATTGTAAATTTTTAAAATTATTTTTGTTTGTTGAAATCTAGTCAGTTTTGAGTCTTAGTGACCCCATGTATGCAGGTTAGCACTATTCCAAAAGATTTTCATAAGCAAATTGCCAGTCCAGTCTTCTGAATGTCATCGGATGTGTTCATTCTGTCAACCTTACAGGTGGGAATTAATTGGAATGCAGTGTAACTATCTTAATAATATGGCTTCATATGAAATTGAAAGAAAATCAACTTCAAAAATTTATTCTATTGAAATGATAGAGTATTTATTCTTTTATATTTACTTTCATTTATAAAAATATTATTTATTCAACCAACAATGATAACAATTTACATTCATTATTAAATAAATGAAGATGTATTTGTTGCCTTTTAAATTGTCAGGCATGTCACATAATGTTACATTTTTTAGATGATCATAACATCAATAATATGTTGAAATTCATCAAGAAACATTCCTTCTTTACCCATAGCTTGTTATTGTTGTTTGTGAGTTGTTTCTGATTCATAGTGATCCTGTATGAAATTTCAAAAGAGCAGCTGTTAGGTTTGAACCACAGACTTTAAGGATAGCAATCCAGCATTCATCCAACAGCACCACACCAGGCACCTAGTAGTTTCTTACTCATTAGTAAGACTAAGTTTTACTTATGAAGTGCTTCTATTGTGTGTTGACTGGGATATGAAATAGTGCACTAAAATTTAGTTTATAAGAATAGTCTATAAACTCTCTGAGATTTATGCCTCTTGCAATTTTAGTTATATCAGTCAGGCATATATTTTGCATGGTTATCATACTTTTGAGGAAACATTCATTCAAAATAGCTTAATGGCTAATAATAAAATGTCTAACAGTAATATATTTGATCATCATTTTTTTGGAAGCCCATCTTTTGCACAATATGCTTTGGCTATAGTGTGGATAGACAGAACTATGAGAAATATTTTCAAATGTTTACAAACTTTTATAAAGCAGATTTGTAGAAATTCTATGAATTTATAGTTTGGTACTGTGGATTAACACCAAACTATGATCCATAATATTGACAGTTCAAGCTCACCAGCTGCTCCTTGGAAACCTTATGAGTTTCTGATGTCATTATGAAGAGGAACTGACTCAATGACACTTAATAACAACAACAAATAATAGCAAATATTCTAGTCATTGCCAAAAAGGGTGAAAACAAGTGAGCCTCCATTGGATTTATAAAAAGGATTATATAATACAAAAAGTTACTAAATAGAGAAGATGGGAAACTTTCTGAAGTACATGAGTGAGTGAGCTCATTTCACTAACTATATTTCATAAAATCACCATTTATTTTTATTAATTCAATAGAGTGTAGCTTGGGAATAAAAGAGAAAGACACCCATTTATTTATTAGTTTATAGGAACTTTATTTTTCTCTATTGTGATAGTACAATGAATTTTTTTTGCTCTTTATATTGTTAATCTATATTAAACTTACATGTGAACCTGCATTGCTAAGTTCTGTGAAGCTGACATTCACCATGACCCAATGTAAAAGACGTCATTATGCACATGGACCTCACAAGACTAACTGCACAGGAATCAAATAGATTCCATCTATTGGAGTAGATTGTGACAAAGCTCAGTATCATCAGCCAAAATAAGGCCAGGAGTCAACTATGGAAAACACCATCTATTGCGCTTATGCAAGTGCAAGCTCAAGCTGAAGAAAATTAAAACAAGTCCACAGAGCACATTACCTCAAAAACAGATATGATGTTTTAGGCACTAATGACCAGAGACCAGACAAGTTGTGCGATGACATCAGGATCTTCATACAGGAAGATAGCAAAAGGTCATTACAAAGACAAGAAAGAAAAAACAAAACAAAAATGGATGTAAGAAGAGATTCTGAGACTTACTCTACAGTACAGAAAGTTTAAAATGAATAGAAGAAATTAGGAAGTAAAAGAGCTGAACAGATAATTTCAAAGAGCAGGTCAAGAAGACAAATTCAAGTATTGTGAGGAAATTTATAAAGACATGGAGTTAGAAAACAAAAAGAAAGGTACATGATCAACAGCTCTTGAGCTGAAAGAACTATAGAAAAAAATTCAAGCCTCAACTTGAAATGCTGAAGGATTCCATTGGCAAAATATTTAATGATGTATCAAAAGAAGATGGAAGAGATGAACAGGATCACTGTACAAAAAAAAAAAATCAAACAAATTTGGAGTTCAAATATTTCAAGTGGTAGCATACGATCAAGAACTGGTGTTACTGAAGGAAGAAGTCCAAGCTGTACAGAAAGCATTGACCAATAAAAGCTCCAGGAATTGATGCAATACAAATTACAATCTTTTAACAAACTGATGAAGCACTGGAGATGTTCACTCCTCTATGACAAGAAATTAGGAAGATACTTATCAGATCAGAAGATTGAAAGAGATTCATATTTGTGTTCTATTTAAAGATGTGTGACCCATTGGAGTGTGAAAATCATCAACCAATGTTATTAATACCATATGCAAGTGAAATTTTGCTAAAGATTTTTTTTTTTTAATTGCTGCAATTGTATATAGACAGTGAACTGCCAGAAATTCAAGCTGCATTTAAAACAGGACATGGAAATAGGGATATCATTGTATATGTCCATGGATCTTGGCTAAAAGCAGAAACTATCAGAAAGATGGTCACTTATAGTTTATTGATTATAAATGCTTTGAGTATAAAGCAAAGTCTTTTGCCTTTGTGGACCATGACATCTACAGATAACAAGCAAAGAATGGGCATTCCAGAACACCTGAATGTTCTCATGCAGAACCATACATAGACCAAAAGGCAGTTCCAACAGAACAAGAAGATACTGAATGGTTTAAAATTAGGAAAGTTGCTCACAAGTTTTGTAGTCTTTCATTTTATTTATTGAACCTATATGCTGAGCAAAGAATTTGAGAAGTTGGATTATATGAAGTCAAATGTGGCATCAGGATAAGAGGAAGATCCATTAACCTGAGATACGCAGATGAAACACACTAGACTGCTGAAAGAAGAGGATTTAAAATACACACTAATGAATAGCAAAGAACATATTCAGCATGGATTTACCTCAATGTGTAATGAAAATGGACATCCTCTGAACTGGAACAATAAATAACCAACAAATTATGATAAAAGGAGAAAAGATTAAAGTCATCAAAAAAATTCATTTTGCTTGGCTCAGTAATCAACAGTCATGGAAGCAGTAGACAAAAAATAAAAGGACGTTTTGCATTAAGCAAATCTGCTGCATAAGACCTCTTAAAGTGTTCAAGAGCAAAGATGTCAGCTTCAGAACTAAGGAATGCCTGACTCAAGTCATGATTCTTTCAATAGCTTCATAGGCGTGCAAAAGTTGAACAATGAATAAGGAAGACCATAGAAAAATTGATGTATTTGAGTGTTGGAGAAGAATATTGCAAGTGCCATAAAGAACAGACACACCTGTTATGAAAGAAGTTCAGCCAGAATGCTCCTTGGAAGCTAGGATGGTGAGACTTCATCTTATACTTCAGACATGTTATTAGGAGAAAATAGCCTCTGGGGGTGGATTTCATGCTTAGTAAAGTAGAGGGTCAATGAAAAAGAGGAAGATCCCTGATGAGTGGCAGCAGCAATGGGCTCAACTCTAACAATAATTTTGAGGATATCATAGGATGGACAGTATTTTGTTCTGTTGTACATAGGGTGGCTAAGAGTGGGAGTAGACTTGCAGTCACCCTATAACATCAAAGTGCCCATGATGGTGCAGTGGTAAACTATTCTACTACTAACTGTAAGGTTGTTGTTGTTGTTAAGTGCCGTTGAGTTGGTTCCGACCCATAGCGACCCTGTACAGGGTTTACGAGGCTGTAAATCTTTACGGGAGCAGAACACCTCATCTTTCTCCCGTGAAGCGGCTGGTAGTTTCGAACTGCTGGCCTTAAAGTTCGCAGCCTGATTCGTAACCACTACACTACCAGAGCAGTTTTAAAAAGATTATGGCCTTGGAAATCTATGAGCAGTTCTGTTCTATCCTAAAGTGCTGTTATGAGTCAAAATTAACTCCATAGCAATGGGCTAGGTATTTTAATTTTTAAATCTGTACTATCCCATTAATAAGGGGCTCTGGTAGCGTAGTGGTTACGAATCGGGCTGCGAACCATAAGGTCAGCAGTTCGAAACTACCAGCGGTTCCGCGGGAGAAAGATGAGGCGTTC
>NW_006409135.1:278941-280468 GCF_000296735.1 Chrysochloris asiatica
TGAAAAAGAGGAAGATCCCTGATGAGTGGCAGCAGCAATGGGCTCAACTCTAACAATAATTTTGAGGATATCATAGGATGGACAGTATTTTGTTCTGTTGTACATAGGGTGGCTAAGAGTGGGAGTAGACTTGCAGTCACCCTATAACATCAAAGTGCCCATGATGGTGCAGTGGTAAACTATTCTACTACTAACTGTAAGGTTGTTGTTGTTGTTAAGTGCCGTTGAGTTGGTTCCGACCCATAGCGACCCTGTACAGGGTTTACGAGGCTGTAAATCTTTACGGGAGCAGAACACCTCATCTTTCTCCCGTGAAGCGGCTGGTAGTTTCGAACTGCTGGCCTTAAAGTTCGCAGCCTGATTCGTAACCACTACACTACCAGAGCAGTTTTAAAAAGATTATGGCCTTGGAAATCTATGAGCAGTTCTTTTCTATCCTAAAGTGCTGTTATGAGTCAAAATTAACTCCATAGCAATGGGCTAGGTATTTTAATTTTTAAATCTGTACTATCCCATTAATAATGTGTGACTGTTTAATTTTAAATTCAAATTACTTAAACAAAATAGAAATTCAGTTCTTCAGTCATGCAATCCATGTGTCAAATGTCAAAAGCCACACACAAATTTAAAATATTTTATTCTTTGTGGCAATTTTAATACATATCACATCCTCATTGAGGACTAGAGAAAAAGATCATTTAAATACTGAAGGGTCCAAGTTTATGAAAAAAAAAATGTTTGTGAGTTTAAGTGTAATGTAAATAATAGGATAATTTTTAAAATATTGTCGTCACTTTTTTTTTTTTTTTTAAGTAAAAGGTAGAAGAGTACCTGGTCACAGAATGACAAGAATCTAATGTTGATTGACAAGTTTTCTATTTAAACAGAAAGTGAACACTTACTTAACAATATCCATTCAATTCTCAAATCAAGATTTCAATTGCTGAATGTAGTATATTATCCAATTTAAACATCCAAATAATAGAGGTGGATTTGTCATTTCATTAAATGAAGTGCCTGGGTTGATACTGATAAATTATAGACTAAGTTGATAGAATAACACATTATCATTTTGTTCTTATGTTAAAATTACCTTTATATTTTATCAAGATCAGTGGTTACCTAAACAGTAATTTTAATAACAATTAAATCAAATGATAGAAAATACTTCACTTATTACCAGTGAGTTTAAATTGGTTGCTTTAGAAATTCACAACTATTAAAAAAAAAAAAAAAAAAAGAGGAAAATAACCAGTGCTTCTGCTACCTTTCTTGAAGGAATGTATATGATAGATGCTAGAATAACACACCCTTGCTCTTCTAAACCAGGATGCATTTTCAGACAGCACATCTCTTAAGTGACAACTAAATCCATTTGTATATGAAGATAGATATCTCACATACATCATTTACACCTATTTGTGATTTTTTAGAGTACCTTTAAATGATTGAGAAACAAAATTACAGAGTGGTATGATTAAGATTTTCTTAAACAGATAAACTGTGCTTTTATGATTACATTTTGTT
>NW_006409135.1:282998-284878 GCF_000296735.1 Chrysochloris asiatica
GAAAACTCATTGACAACCTGTGATAGGCAGATACAATTATTGCTTGCTGAAATTGGAGAAGACTTGAAGCATTACTTATAAAATTCAAAGACCATAATCTACAGTATCTATTACAACTTATTTGGAAAAAAAAAAAAATCCTCACAACTGGATTAATAAGCAGCATAGTAATAAATGTTAAACACGATGATTTTATTTTACTTGGACCCAAAATATATTCCTATGGAAGCAGCAGTCAAGAAATGAAACAACATACTGCCTTGGACAAATGCTCTACAAAAGAACTCTTTGAAGTGTTAAAAAGTGAAGTTGCCACTTTGAAGACTAAAGTGTGTCTGACAAAAGCCATAGTATTTAAACACATCTCATATGCACGTAAAATCTAGACAACGAATAAGGAAGACAAAAGAAGAATCAATGTCTTCAAATTATGGTGCTGGTGAAGAATAATTGTATAAACCATGGACTGTCAGAAAAAATGATAATTCTGTCTGTAATGGACTGGTCAAGTTTTGGTTCTCTAGTTCATAGGGTCACTATGAGTCAGGGCTGACTCAATGTCACCAAGCAACAACAACAGAACATAATAACCACTACTTTAGAAAATGTACTAATAATTGACACATACGTGATGTTTTTAAATGACTGTCACTCAGGTATCTGAATTATTTGTTTTTTATTTGAAAATTATTTCAACATATAAACTTGTTATTGTTTAATGCTGACCTTGTGATTGATAGTCCTGATAGTATAAAACCACACAAGGAGCTTTATTACTGAAAAGGAAACTAGACATCCAAAATTGAGGATCAACTACATTTGTAAAAGAAAAAGAGGCTTTCTTTTCATAATTATTTTGCATTTAATTTGTAGATATTTTAGGAGTAAGACTATTTCTGCTAATGATATCTACATCAGCCTTCTTGCTTCCCGTTGCAACCATGAATCTAGGTAAATCTGTAAAGATGTGAGGAATTCAATTTTTATCAAACAATAATAGAAATCATTAGATTTGAAATAAGATAATCCTTCAAAATTCTGCTTCACAATTTATAATCTCCAAGTTTTTGCTGAAATTCATTATTTCTAAATTTTAATTCTATTAGCTCTAAAATTAGGATAATAAACTTAATTACCTTGCAGGATTATTGCGAGAACTAAATGAAAAAAATTATGCATGGTTTATAAGTAGGTGCTTTGCTAATAATAAGTAATCAGTTAATATAAAAATTACTCTTTCACCGTAACAATTTGCATATATAATTTTAACCTTGCAAAAGGTCTATGGTGTGAGATCAGGTCACATTTTGAACTATCTCATTGAAGTTGCATTATTGTTATTTCTTTTTATACTAACACATTTTGGTATCTGTTTTAATTTTTACCATAGCCAAAGCTCTCACAAATGTTTCTGGAGCATATGCACTTTTAAAACTTGCCAAGAAAATGAATTGTTAAAACATAAATCACTGTTTTAAGTTTAAGAAATTTTGTGTCAGTATAAATAATTTAAATACTTTCAAGAACAGTGTTTTCGTTTAGATGTTGCTTTGAGCAATGGTGTGGTGCTGTAGGATAAGTACTGGACATTACCTGTGAAGTCAGTGATTCCAATACACTAACTTCTCCTTGGAAACCCTCTATAGGGTCACTATAAGTCAATTTGATGCCACGTAACAACACAATAGGATTTTGAACATTTTTGTTTTCTTCATTTTAGTAAAATCATATTTTTCTATGCCAGTAACCTTAAACTGATATATGTATGTATATATATATATGCTCAAGTTTGAAGTTTGTTTAGGACTGGGCAGAAAAATGTTTCCTTCTCCTGTGTATAAGGTCTCTATGAGTCAGTACCAAGCTGATGACACTTAACA
>NW_006409135.1:285674-287795 GCF_000296735.1 Chrysochloris asiatica
CGATTCGTAACCACTACGCTACCAGAGCTGGCAGTCCATGGTACCTTTAAAATTCTTCTGAAACACCATAACTTAAAATTACACACCCTTTTACTCTGTTCTTTATTCATCTTCAAACATGACTATCCTGTTGTTGTTAAGTACTGTTGAGTAGGTTCTGACCCATAGTGACCCTGTATAGGATTTCCAAGAAGCAACTCATGAGCTTGAACTGCTGAACTTGCAGTTCAAAAGACATTACAGTCCAGTACATTAACCCACAGCACCACAGGGATTGGGTCAGATATACTTTAGTCATCTGACATCTTTGTGCTTGAAAACTTTAAAGAGGTCATATGCAGTATATTTGCCTAATACGATACATCCTTTGACATCTAGATGGCTTGTGTCCATGAGTGTTGATTGCAGATAGAAGCAAAATGAAAATTTTGACAACTTCAATTTCTTCTCCATTTATCATGATGTTATTTATTTTCTCCAGAGATGATGATTATTGCTTTCTTTATATGGAGGTGCAAACTGTGGTCTTTGATGTTAATCAGTGAATATTTGAACTACTTATCACCTTCAGCAAGCAATGTTTTATCATCTGCATATTGCAGGTTGTTAATGAGTCATCTTCTAATTCTGATAACACCATCTTCTTCATATATTCCAACTTCACAAATTATTTGCTCAGCATAAAAAACTGAAAAACTACAGTGAAAGAATGCAACTCTGGCACACACATTTCCTGATTTTACATCATAGATTATCCCATTATTCTGTTAGAATAATTGTCTCTTGGCTTGTTTATAAGATTCTTGTGAGCACAACAAAGTTTTCTGGAATACCCATTCTCTGCAATTGTATCCATAATTTGTCATGATCTTCACAGTTGAAAGCCTTTGCATAGTCAATAAAGCACTGGTATTTTCTGCTTTCAATTTAGATCTATCTGATATCAATGGTTATACGCCTAGGTTCCATGTCCTTGTTTGAATCTAACTTACACACTTGGCAGTGCCCTGTCAATGTACTGTTTCAGCCATTTAAGAATTATACTTAGCAAAATTTACTTGCATGTGATATAAATGATACTGTTTGATGATTTCAGATTCCTTTGTATCACCTGATTTCTTTGGAATGGGCACAAATATGGATCTCTTCCTGTCATTTGGCCAGATAGTTGTCATCCAAATTTCTTGGCATAAATGAGTGAGGGCCTTTAGTGCTACCTTGGTTTGTTGAAACATTTCAATTTATATTCTATCAATCACTGGTTCCTTGTTCCTTGCCAATGCCTTCAATGCATCTTGGACTTCTTCCTTCAGAATCATTGGTTCTTGATCAACTGCTACCTCTTGAAATGGTTGAACATTGACAATTTCATTTTGGCACAGGGATCATATAGTCTTTCTATATTCTTTTGATGTTTTCTGTAACATTCAATATTTTTCCCAAAAAATCCTTTAGTATTTCAAGTAAAGGCTTGAGTTTTTTCCCGCAGTTCTCTCAGTTTGAGAAATGCTGACCATGAACTTCCCTTTGGTATTATAACTCTAGATCTTTGAAAATATCATTATCATACTTGTCTTTGTTCTTTCAACCTGCTCTTCTAAATTTTCTGTTTAGCTCTTTCACCTCCTCTTTTCTTCCATCCGCTAACATCTCTGTGCTAGAGAACAAGTTTCAGAGTGTCTTCTGATTAACATTTTGTTGTTTTTTTCTTTCTTGTCTTCTTAATGACCTTTAGTTTTCTTCCTCTACGATTTTCTTGATGTCATTCCACAATTCTTCTAATTTTCGATCATTGGTGCTTAATATGTCAAATCTGTTCTTGAAAAGAACTCTAAATTTAGATGAGATATGTTCAAAGTCATAGTTTGGTTCTCTTTGACTTGCTTTAATTTTCTTCAGTTTCACCCTGAATTGCTGATGAGAATTATTTGAGCTATTTATTATATATCTGTGACAGATCATGTTCATACATTGTATCATTGTTGTTATTATTAAGTGACATCACGTCAGTTCTTACAGATAGCAAACCTGTATAGAGTTTATGAGGAGTGGATTGTGAGCTTGAACCACAGACTTTGTGGTTCAAACTGACTTTGCACTCTACTGCATTACCCGACAGTG
>NW_006409135.1:290580-291707 GCF_000296735.1 Chrysochloris asiatica
ACATATGTCACTGGAATTTTGAAGGCTGGCAGGATCATCCATGGTATATAAGTTTCAGGAGAATTTCCATACTAAGTCAGACTCAAGAAGAAGAGGTAGACCACGTCTGAATTATCAGCTACTGAAAACCTTACAAATAGTAGTTAAATATCATCAGATGGCACAATAATTTTGAATATTGAAACAAGATGAATAGAATAAGCATATCATTAAATAAGTGCTAGTAAATAATTCCTTGAGGTTGGAAGGCATTCAAAATGCAATGGAGGAAGAGCTGCCTCTTGTAAGTAGAGTTGACCATGATGACACAAATGGAATAAAGCTTTTGGGACCTTCATTTGTTAATTACACACAACTAAAAATGAGAAGAAGCAGCTTTAAAAATCCATTAATAGGAACATGGAATATAAGAAGTATGAATCTAGGATACAAAAAAAGTTGTTAAAAAAGAAATTGAACATATAAACATTGATATCCTAGGTATTACTGAAGTGAAATGGACTTGCATAGAGCAATTTGAATCTGCCAGTCACATAATTTACTATGTTGGGAATGAAAATTGAAGAACAATGGTATTGAATTAATTCACTAAAAGAGTATTTGAAGATATATCTTGAGGTATATTATTGTCTGTGATAGTATAATACACATATACATAAAAGAAAGACCAGTTCATACCACTATTATTCAAATTTACAAACCAATTGCTAAATCCAGAGATGACGAAATTCAAGAATTCTACCAGCTTCTTCAGTATGAAATTAATCAAACATAGTATCAAGATGCATTGAGAATTACTGGTGACTGGAATGCAAAGGTCAGGAATAAAGATGGATCAATAGTTGGAAAATGTGACCTTGACGCTAGAGAAAGGTTGTTGGAATTTGCATGATAAAATTTTTCAAGTTCAATGACTTCTTCATTACAAATACATAAAACACAAACAAACATAACAGACAACTATATACATGTGGATGAAAATCAATAAAGAGAATACATACAAATCAAGTTGACTTGTTGTTTAGCACTGTTGAGTAATTTCCAATTCACAGTGGCCTGATATAAGTTTTTTGAGAAGCAGTTTGGTGAGATTCAACCTCCAACCTTGCAGTTAAAATAGACCTTGT
>NW_006409135.1:293537-295406 GCF_000296735.1 Chrysochloris asiatica
ATTCAGAGACTGTAAGTCATTATGGGAGTAGAAAACTTCATCTTTCTTCCACGGAATGTCTGGTGGGTTTGACCTGCTTACCCTTCAGTTAGCAGTGCAATGCTTATCCTCAGCACTACCAGAACTCCTGTATTTTTTTGGATGGGTATCTTGAGTCTGGATATTTAGCCATGTGCAGGAAAACCACTTTGTATAATATAGATCTAATTTATGGAAACAACTAAATAATACTTTAGCTAGTAGAGTCTAGAATATAAAAATCAATGCAGTAATTAATTATCATTGACTACCTGGTGTGGTGCTGTAGGACACACTCTGAATTGGCAACAGCAAGGTCAACAATACAAACCTCCCAATCTCTCTCAGAAATTCTGTACAGGGTCTCTGTGAGTGGAAATCAACTAGATGACATACAACAACTTTATTTAAAAATTCTCAAACTTGAAATTTCATCCTTCAAGTGACGTAATTTGTCCTTTCTATTTTCTTGAATCTCATTTCCCATTCTATAGTTTGCTATTTTAAAAAATATTGTTCAGTCTTCTGGATATTCATGAATATTACTATTTTATAAATTTACCAATTAATAACTTCAGAATAGAAACTCTTTTAGTCACTGTTTAATTCAATTTTCATAACATATACTAAGATATTTTCTGTGAATCATTAAATTAAGAAATTATACTTTGATTCTTTTACATTTTGATTTAAAAGCATGTTATATTTGTTACAGCCTCATGAAAGTATGAACTCTTTAAAGATAACTTTAAACCTATTTTTAAAATAGTCTATTAAGCTACAAATGAACTAATGCCTTAAAAGTATTGAGCTCTCCAAAGATAAAGCATTATCAGAGTTGTAAAGAAGTGTCAAGAAATGTGATTATATTTTAATTTAAGCTTACATTTATAAAGAAGTGCATATATCTGATAATATATTAAAATACCTGAACCAAAAATATAATTTTCCAGACAAGAAGACAAAATCAGTATAGGAAATGTGCTTGGCTAGACTCTCACCTGATTCAAATAAGATACATTTTGAAATCTTTCTATATTTAACAAGACATACAAGATCAATTTCCCTAGCTATCTAAACAAATTCACTACTAATCTGCAAGTAATTGACATTCAGTGGTTAGAATTTAATTGCAATGCTTATTAAAATTGCCAGTTCTAATGAAGGCAATGGGTCATTTTTAGCATTTTTGAATTAAAAGAAAAAAGTAAGTAAAAAATTAATGCTTTTAATTTCACACTCTTGAAAAGGAGTGACCCCAAAAGTAATGACTGTCAGACAAATAAATTTATATGCTGTTTCTACTTAGAAATTAGGTCTTTAGGATTTGTCATAATTAAAAATTCTATTTTCAAAGATTATCTGTGAAAATAGCCATTTAAAAAGAAAAATTTAACATCATTATTAAATATTATCTAAAACGAATTGTCTTATAACATATTCTGTAAAGGTTGAATGTTGCCTTGCCCTCAAAACTTATTTATTTATAAGCAGTTACTTTAAAGTTGAAGGATATACTTTTACTTTATGGGTTCACATTTAAAATCAACATGAGAGTTTGGAGTCTGGACATGAAATTGTAGAATAAGTATTCAACCATTTGAACAATAAGGTCAGTGATTCAAACCTACCAACCAGTCCTGAGAAACTTTATACAGCATTACTATGAATTGGAACTGACTTGAGGACACTTAACAATAGCAGCATTTGAGTTTGGAATGGTAAGACTTGGTGTCTCATTCTTTGGATATCTTGCCATGGAGAATTGGTCTCTGGAGCAGTACTTCAATCTTGGGTTAGTAAAAAAGAGGATGACTCCCAACAGGATGGACTGAAATGGTGACAGCAGTA
>NW_006409135.1:295782-297581 GCF_000296735.1 Chrysochloris asiatica
ACCTGTACACAGCAGATCAAATCACTACCTGGTCCTGCACCATCTTCAAAACTCTTGTTACCGTTGAACCCATTACTGCTGTCACTATGTCAAGAAATATCATTGGGCGTTTTCTTCTCTTACAATGGTCTTCCACTTTACAAAGCATGATTTACATCTCCAGTGACTGGTCCCTCCTAACAACATGTCTGAAGTATGAGAGATGAAGTCTTGCCATCCTGTTTCCAAGAATTATTCTGAATATACTTCTTCAAAGACAGATTTGATTGTTCTTCTGAAAGCACATGGCACATTTGCTATTCTTTTTCAAAACTATCATTCAAATTAATCAATTCTTCTATGGTTTTCCTTATTCATTGTTCAAGTTTCACATGCATATGAGGCTATTGAATACCATGAGTTGAGTCAAGTTTACATTAGTCATCAAACTGATACATTTGATCTTGAATACTGTAAAAAACTCTTGTTCAGTAGACTTAAACAATGGCATATGTCTAATATCTTACAGTTTTCAAGAGCATTGGATGATGATAAAAAGAAATTAAATCATTGACAATATTAATCTTTCTCCATTTATTATGATGTTATTGGTCCGGTGGTGAGGATTTTAATTGTTTTTACACTGAGGTGAAACACATACTGAAGGGTGCAGTCTTTGATTTTCACTAGTATTTTAAATCCTCTTCACTTTCAGCAAGCAAGTTTGCACAATTTGCACATTGCAGGTTATTAGTCTTCCTCCAATTCTGATACCCAATTCTTCTTCTTTCATATTATCCAGTTTCTCAGACAGTTTGCTCAGTATACATATTAAATTGTTGTTGCTGTTGCTAAGTGCCATTGAGTTGGTTATGAACAATAGCAACCCTGAACAGGGTTTCTGGTGAGCTTGAATGTCCGACCTTGCAGTTCAAACCAACTTTGAAGTTCAGTGCATAAATCCACAGTGCAACACCAGGACTCCACAAACTGAATAAGTATGGCAGAAGTATACAACTCCGGCAAAAACATTAGCTGATTTTAAACTATTCAGTATCTCCGTGTTTTGCTAGCATTACTGCCTGTTGGTCTATGAACCGCTTCTGTGTGAGCACAATTAAGTATTCCAGAATACTCATCTTTCACAAAGTTATCCATTGCTTGTCATGATTCACACATTCGAAAGCCTTAGCACACTGGTAAACATCTTTTTGGTATCCTCTGCTTTCATCCAAGATGCATCTTATGTCAGTAATGATATCCCTTATTCCATGTTCCTGTATGAATCCAACTTGAATTTATTGCAGTCATTCTTGAAATATCTTTAGCAAAATTTTACTTGCATGTGTATTGATAAATGGTTTTCCCATTCTTTTGGGTCATCTCTACTTGGAATGGTCACAAATGTGGATCTCCTCCAATAAGTTTGCGAGGTAGTTCTCTTCTTAATATCCTCGCATAGATGAGTTATTATCTGCATCCCTTTGTTGAAGGATTTCAATTTATATCCCATCAATGCCCAGAATCTTGTTCTTTGTCTATGCACCTCAAACTGCTTATTTCAATGTCATTGGCTTTCATTCATATACTACCTCTTGAAATAGTAGAACACTGACTATTTCTTTTTGCATTCCTTTGTGTATTCTTTCTATACCCTGCATACCAGCCCCTCAGACACCAGCACACAGCCCCTCTCCCTCCTTGAATCTAGAGTCCCCAGCCTTTTCATATCTCCATGTCATCATATCTGTCTCCATCTATGGTGTCACTGCTTCTCTGGATAGAGTCCCAAACTCCACTCTTCTCTCTTGATGTTCCCA
>NW_006409135.1:297836-298921 GCF_000296735.1 Chrysochloris asiatica
TGATCATGTATTCCCTTTGAGTTTCAGTCTTGATAGGGTGTTTGCGCAAAGGGGAATTGATTGCTTGCTTTGATGGCTTCCCAGGGAACAACTTGCTTGTTCTTGTAGTAGTCTATCAGAATGCCATTATTATTTTTTATTTTTCCTACTGGTCTTTCTTTCAAGAAGTATCTTGGGTTACTTTAGCTGCTCCAGGCTGGTCTGATTCTCTTTTTAAGTGGAAATTTCCCACCTCAGAAGATTCTGGATGGGGACCATGATTCCACCTACTGTCTTATGCAATGCAAAGGCTCCTCAGGAAGCTTCTTTCACTGGCCAAGTTGTAGCCACATTTTAGGTATTGTAATCAGTTATAGGCTAAAGAGAGGCTTACAAGCTTTCTGTAGTGATGTTTCTGGCTATTCCTTTCTCTCCCCGTCAAGTGTCTATTTTATAGTAGTAGACAAGGAAAACCAAGATTCATAACAGTCAAGCATCTTAACATTATTTTCCCTCTTTTACCCATTCAAACCATTCCTCAATTCCTGTATCAGAGAGCTCTGATGTTACAAGGTTGAGCATATATTAATATTTACCTCTGTCCCACTTAACTCATACAAACCTGCCTAAATGTTCTCACATCCAGCTTGTTCTTCAATTGCCCACCCCCTTCTTGTGTATTGCCCCCCACAAGACCCAAACTATCGTGTGTCTATTTCTTACCCTGTGATGCACCTACCCATCCTCCTCTCCCTTCTTTCCCTAACCCAATCCACTACACCATGGTAAACAACAAAGATTTTTAAAGTTTTATTCGCCTTTTCATTTGGGTATTTTTCTTAAGCTTTTACAATAATGGTTCTGTGCAATGTTTCTCCTTTTGTGACTGACAATTTCACTCTGCATAATGTCCTCAAGGTTTATCCATGTAATGGGGTGGCTTGTAGTTTCCTTGTTATTTTTTAGGGTGGCATAATATTCCATTGTGTGGATGTACCAAAGTTTGTTTATCCACTTTACCATTGATAGGCATGTAGGCTGTCTTCATCTTTTTGCTGTTGTAAATAGTACTGCTATGAACATTGGGGTGCATATATCTAATCTTG
>NW_006409135.1:299021-299483 GCF_000296735.1 Chrysochloris asiatica
TATAATGTTTTCCAGAGTGGTTGGACCATTTTGCAATCCTACCAGCAATGCAGAAGGGTCTCAGTCTCTCCACTTATTCACCAACATTTATTATCCTATGCATTTTTTTAATTTCACTGTATTACTGGTGTGAGATGATATCTCATTGTTGTTTTGATTTGCATCTCTAATGGATAATGATCATGAACATTTCTTCATTTGTTTGTTGGCTGCCCAAATCTCCTCCTTGGTGAAGTGTTTGTTCATGTCCTGTGCCCATTTTTTAATTTTGGTTATTTGTCTTGTTCTTGTAGAGGTGTTGTAATTTCACACATATTTTAGAAATTAGTACCTTCTCTGATGTGTCATTGCAAAAGATGTGTTTTTCCCATTCTGAGGATTCCCTTTTTACTCTTCTGGTGAGGGCTTTTGATGTGCATAAGTTTATAACTTTTAGTATGTCTGAATCATCTACTTTGTCTT
>NW_006409135.1:299762-302507 GCF_000296735.1 Chrysochloris asiatica
AAAAGATTGAAGTTGTCAAGGACTTCATTCTTATTGGATCAACTATCAACACTCACAGAAGGAGCAGTCAAGAGATCAGACAACGGTTGCATTAGGCAAATCTGCTGCACAGGAACTTTTTTAAAGTGTTGAAGAGTAAAGATGTCAGCTTGAGGACTAAGGTGCACCTGGCCCAAGCCATGGTATTTTCAATAACCTCATATGCATGCAAAAGCTGGACAGTGAATAAGGAAGATCATAGAAATATTGATGCCTTTGTATTATGGTGTTGGAGGAGAATACTAAAAGTTACATGGGCTGCCTAAAGAACCAGCAGATCTGTTTTGGAAGACATTCAGCCAGAGTGCTCCTTAGAGGCCAAGATGGCCAACTTCGTCTCTCATACTTTGGATATATTGTCAGGAGGGAACAGTTGCTTGAGAAGGATATCATGTTTGGTAAGATGGAAGGTCAGAGAAAAAGAGAAAGACCCCCAAAGAGAAAGATTCACCGAGTGGCAGCATCAATGGACTCATGTGTGGCAACAGTAGTGAATTTCACCCAGGATCAGACGTTTCGTTCTGCTGTGCATGGGGTCACAATGAGTTGGTGCTGACTCAATGGCACCTAACAACAACAACAAATCAACGATATATATAGAGGGGATGGAAATGAGACTTGATGTGACAACTCTTTCCCTCTTAATGGGTACTTTGAACTACTACATCCATAAATATAGATCAAGTCCATCAAATTTTATGAATTTACACTTGTTTCCTTTATAAAATTTCTTTATCTGCCTCTACTCGTGTTCTGAACATCCAAACATTGAAGCTAGGTCAAATGGATACTACATGCAGGTTTGGGCATTCTTGTTTGTCTCCCTCACTTCATATCAGCTGGGTGCTTCATTCTCAGCTCAAGTCCTCTGTGGCTAGGACATGGTCTATGGACTTAGTAGTCCACAGGTCTCACCACACTTAGGACCAACCAGTCCTTCCTCTTCTCTTTGTCATCTCCAGGTTGAAGAGAGTCTATGGAACATGGTCAAACTCAGTCCCTATCTTCATTGCTTTCTTTGAAAGAGATCGTTTGCATCAAATTTGCCTAATGAAATGCATGGATTTCTTGAATGCTGCTTCTGTCATCATTAATTGAGGAGGCAAACCAAAAATATATATATTTTTAAACAAATTCAATATTTTCTCCACTTAAGATGTTTTTTATTGGTCTGGTTGTGAAGATTTTGGTTTTCTTTAATCCAAGGTACAACCCATACTAAAGAATGTAGTATTTGATATTCATCAATAAGTATTTCAAGTTCTCTTCATTTCTAGCAAGGACCGTTGTATCATCTGCAAATTGTAACTTGTTGATCAGCCTTTCTCCAATTCTGATGCTGTGATAGTCTTCATATGTAACCAGTCTTGGATTACTTTTTCCACATACAGATAGAATAAGTATGGTAGAAAGATTCAACTCTGGCTTATAGCTTTCATAATATTATAAAATTTAATAGTGTCTTGATCTGTTATAATATTTATAGGAATTTCTGGCAAGTGTGAATAAAATATGTCACTTTTTAGATAGACACAAATGAATAGGTAACTTTTTAATAAAACCTCCTGTTGTTGATGATGATGATAAGTGCCATCGTAGCAGTGCCAACTCATAGTGACCCTGTGTCATGTTTCTGCAGTTCTTTATGTGAGAAAAAGGCCTCATATTTCTCCCACGTAGTAGCTCTAACAACATACTTTGTTAGGGTTCATGGTTCACAATTCAGTGATTCACAGTCCAGTGCTTATCATAATGAGAAAGCACACGCTCAAAATCTCATTTAAGAAATTACAATAACAGTGATAGCAATAAAAACAATAATAACTGAAAATTATAGTGAGTAAATATCAAATACATACATCCATTTATTAATTTCTGCGTAGGAATTCTGATTTTTTTGCTTATCATCTGTCAATATTTAAGGCACTCAAACAAATAACACATGCAGAGTGAATTGTTTAAAAATATCAAGATTTTTAAAATCATTCTATCATAGTATTAGTTATCATTTAATTTTAAATCTGTGCTGAAATTTTTTTGTGTGTAAGCTAGAAAATATGGTATTTTTATGACCCCCATAAAAAGCTAACTATGTAACATGTTTTTATGTTATGATGTGAAGTTTTATTGTAGGATCATTACTCAAAAATGTCTCAGATCTACTTTATTACCAAACTTTGGTCTAAATCCAGAACAATTACAATCTTCGAATACAGTGCTAACATTTCTACTTCATTTATTAATGTCAAGGATATGTGATTTTGTTTTTGTTAAGTACTATATAGGCTTTCCAAGGAGTGGGTTGCTATCTTGTGGTTCACAATCCAGTGCTGATCATACAGCATCACAACAGAAGAGATAGATACTAGTAAGCAAGAATTGGGTATATTGCACAAATACTAGCATTCAATACACATTAAATTTATATGTGAGTACATACAATCATAAATTCATAAGCATTTCAGTGACTAAATGGGAAGCCTAGTTAATACCACTATTATTCAAATTTATGCACCAACCACTAAAGCCAGTGAGAATGAAATAGAATTCTACCAACTTCTTCAGTCTGAAATTGATCAAACATGCAATCAAGATATATTGATCATTACTGGTGTTGGAATGCAAAGATTGGGAGCAAAGAGGAAGGATCAGTAGTTGGAAAATGTGGCCTTGGTGATAGAAATTATGCTGGAGAATGCATGATAG
>NW_006409135.1:303771-305004 GCF_000296735.1 Chrysochloris asiatica
CTTTTGATTGTGTGGATCATTACAAGCTATGGACAACATTGCAAAGTATGAGTATTCCAGAACACTTAATTGTACTCATGAGGAATCTGTACCTTGACAAATAGGCAGTTGTTCAAACAGAACATGGGAACACTGAATGTTTTAAAATTAAGAAAGGTGTACGAAAAGGTTGTTTTCTTTCACCATACCTATTCAACCTGTATGCTGAACAAATCATATGAGGATATGGGTTCTATGAAGAAAATCGAGGCACCAGGATTGGAAGAGGACTCATTAACTGCCTGTGATATGCAGATGATAAAACCTTGCATGCTGAAAGTAAAGAGGACTTAAAATATTTACTGATGATGATCAAAGAGCACAGGCTTCAGTATGGATTACATCTCAATGTAAAGAAAACAAAAATCATCACCAATGAACTAATAAACAACATTCTTTTCAATGGAGAAAAGATTGAAGTTGTCAAGGCTTCATTCTTATTGGATCAACTATTAACACTCATGGAAGAAGCAGTCAAGAGATCAGTTGACATATTGCATTAGGCAAATTTGTTGCACAAGACCCTTTTAAAGTGTTGTAGAGCAAAGACCTCAGCTTGAAGACTAAGGTGTGCCTGACCCAAGCCATGGAATTTTCAATAACCTCACATGCACGTGAAGAATTGTAGACTGTAGAAGAATTGATGCCTTTGAGTTATAGTGTTGAAGGAGAATATTGAAAGTGCTATGGGCTGCCAAAAGAACCAACAGATCTGTTTGGAAGAAGTGCAGCCAGAGTGCTCCTGAGACCCCAAGCTGATTAAACTTTGTTTCTCATACTTTGGACATATTGTCAGAAGACAGCAGTCGCTGGAGAAAGATCATGTTTGGTAAGGTGGAGGGTCAGAGGAAAAGAGGAAGACTCCCAACGAGATGGATTGGCCAAGTGGCAGCGTTATTGGACTCAAGCATGGCAACAATAGTGAGGTTGGCCCAGGATCCGGCAGTGTTTCGTTTTGCTGTGTATAAGGTCACTATGGGTTGGTACCAACTCGATGGCACCTAACAACAACAACAATGCAAAATCAGCATAATAAATAGAGAAGGTCATTATATCATGATTACAGACTCAATTAAAAAAGATGATAACATAGTTATAATAAATATATTTGCTCCCCAAAATAACCCGAAATATGTATAAAGAAAATCCTAAAATGTATAAAGCAAACTCTAATAGATTTTAAATAAGAAATAG
>NW_006409135.1:328984-333694 GCF_000296735.1 Chrysochloris asiatica
CTGTAAACATACAATGAAAATCAGAACATGGAATGTACAATATATGAATCTGGGAAAATTGAAAATTGTAAAAATGAAATTGAATGCATAAACATCGATATCTCAGGCATTGGTGAGCAGAATTGAACTGGTATTGGCCATATTGAATCTGACAACCATAGAATTTACTATGCCAGAAATGACAAATTGAGGAGAAATGGTGTTGCATTCATTGTCAAAAAGAACATATCCAGGTCAGTCATAAGGTACTACGCTGTCTGTGATAGGATACTATCCATGCACCTACATGGGAGCCCAGTTAAGGCCACTATTATTCAATATATGCACCAACCACTAAAGCCAGTGAGGATAAAATAGAAGAATTCTACCAACTTCTTCAATCTGAAATTGATCAAACATGCAATCAAGATGTATTGATCATTACTGGCAATTGGAATGCAAAGGTTGGGAGCAAAAAAGGAATGATCAGTAGTTGGAAAATATGGCCTTGGTCACAGAAATGATGCTGTAGAATGCATGATAGAATTCTGTAAAAACAAATGATTTGTTCATTTCAGATACCTTCTTTAGATGGCATAACAGACAACTATACACATGGACCTCACCAGATAGAATACATAGAAATCAAATTGACTACATCTATGGAAAGAGGTGTTGGAAAAGCTCCATATCATCAGTCAAAACAAGGCCAGGGGCAGACTGTGGAACAGACCATCAATTACTCATAAACAATTTCAAACTGAAGCTTAAGAAAATGAAAAAAAAGTCCACAAGAGCCAAAATGTGACCTTCAATATATCCCAAATGAATTTGGGCATCATCTGAAGAAGAGGTTTGATACATTAAACACTAAAGAACTAAGAACAGAAGCGTTGTTTGATGACATCAAGAACATCATAGATGAAGAAAGCAAAAAGTCATTGAGAGGACAAGAAAGAAGAAAAAGGTAAAATGGATTTCAGAAGAGACACTGAAACTTGCTCTCCAGTGTAGAGATGCTAAAACAAATGGAAGAAATGAAGTGGCATAAGAGCTAAATAGCAAATTTCAACATCAGCTCAGGAAGACAAAGCTAAATATTACAACAAAATGTGCAAAGATCTGGAATCAGAAAACCAAAAAGGAAGAACATGCTCAGCATTTCTCAAGCTGGGGAACTAAAGAAAAAAAAATCAAGCCTCAATTTTCGTTATTGAAAGATTCTCTGGGCAAAGTATTGAATGATGCAGAAAGCATCAAGAGAAGATGGAAGATATACACAGAGTCATTGTATCAAAAGGAAATTGTTAATGTTCAACCATTTCAAGAGGTAGAATATGATCTAGAGCCAATGTTATTGAAGGAAGAAGTCCAAGTTACATTGAAGGAATTGGCAAAGAACAAGACACCAGGAATTGATGGAACACAAATTGAAAACTTTCAAGAAAGTAAGGTGACACTCACTCATCTCTGCCCAGAAGTTTGGAAGACAAATATCTGGCTGATTGATGAGAGAAGATCCATATTTGTGCCCATTCCAAAGAAAGGTGACACAACAGAATGCGGAAAGTATTGGATAAACTCTTTGATATCCCAAGACAGTAAAATTTTGCTAAAGATAATGTAGAAATGGTAATAATCATACTTAGAGAACTTCCAGAGGTTTTAGCCAGATTCAGAAGAAACCATGGAATGAGGGATATCATTGCTGATGTCCGATGGATTTTGGCTGAAAGTAGAGAATTATCAGAAAGATGCTTACCTGTGCTTTATTGACTACACAAAGGCTTTTGATTGTGTAGATCATGACAAGCAATAGACAACATTGCCAAGTGTGAGTATTCTGGAACATTTAATTGTGCTCATGAGGAATCTGTACCTGGACGAAGAAGCAGTTTTTCGAACAGAACATGGGAACACTGAATGTTTTAAAATTAAGAAAGGTGTGTGGCCAAGTTATATTCTTTCACCATACTTATTCAATCTGTATGCTGAGCAAATAATCCGAGGTGCTGGGTTATATTAAGAAAAACATAGCATCAGGATTGGAGGAAGACTCATTAACAACTTGAAATATGCAAATGACACAACCTTGCTTGCTGAAAGTGAAGAGGACTTAAAACATTTACTGATGAAGATCTAAGAGCACAGCCTTTGCTATGCATTACATCTCAATGTAAACAAAAAGAAAATCCTCACCACTGGATCAATAAACAACAGTCTTATCAACGGAGCAAATATTGAAGCTGTCAAGGACTTCATTCTTCTTGGATCATCTATCAACATTCAAGGAAGTAGCAGTCAAGAAATCAAATGACGTATTGCATTAGGCAAATCTTCGGCACAGATTTAAAGTGTTGAGGAGCAAAGATGTCAGCTTCACGACTAAGGTGTGCCTTACCCAAGCCATGGTATTTTCAATAACCTCATATACATGAGAAAGCTGGATAGTGAATAACGAAGACCATAGAAGAATTGATGCTTTTGAGTTATAGTTTTGGAGGAGAATATTTAAAGTGCCATGGGCTGCCAAAAGAAGCAATAGATCCATTATGGAAGAAGTACAGCCACAGTACTCCTTAGAGGCCAAGATGACCAAACTTCATCTCTCATACTTTGTACATATTGTCAGGAGGTGCCAGTCACTGGAGAAGGATATCATATTTGCTAAGGGGCAGAGAAAAAGAGAAAAAACCCCCAACAAGATGCATTGGCCAAGTGGCAGCATCGATGGACTCAAACGTGGCAACAGTGTTGAGGTTGGCACAGGATCGTGCAGTGTTTCTTTCTGCTGTGCAGAAGGTCGCTATGTCAGTCTCAACTCGATGGCACTTAACAAAAGCAACAAGAGAGCATGTTGTACATGATGGTCATCTTAACCTCTTTAGCTACTATCTAAGCTTCCAAGTTCATTTGAAAATCATTTTCAATAATGGAGTTATCCCACCCATATCTCCCTACAATTTAGCCTTAGTATTTGCCATCCTATTGAATCTTTTATAAACATCATCATTGTCTTATAATTTTTTATAGAATACACACATTTTAGCCCTGATCATATTTGAATACTTTTTGATATGTTTTCTTTATTTTCTTCTTTAAATTCATTTTCATTGTTATCTACAAAACAAAACTAATATTTCTATTGTGACTTATTTCAAATTTTCTCATCCTATGATTCTTTCCTCTAATCATCTGGTATTATTGTTACTTTGCATGGCTCCAATTTCAACTTAATTTTACACTGCAAACATTTTGTGAGTGATCTCATCTAACATATTTAATTACCATCTCTGGATTAATGATTTAAGTTTCTATCTCCAGCAAAATTCTAACTCCAGACACATTGGTTTCCTGAATTTGAGTGACAAAACAAAACAAGTTAAAAAGCCCCTCAGCATGAGCATTCTAATCTCAATTATACATCTTACTTCCTATACATCTTACTTGAAAAATGGCATTTTCAACGAAGTTAATAATGGCAGAAATCTAATAATATGACTTCTTGACTATTTCCTAGTTCACAATATTTATATATAATTTTTAATTTAATAGAAAACAGAGTGAGTGCTGTCTCATTACATCTCATATTCTGCTGCATCTGAATTGAAACATCAACATCAGTTCTTTACTATAAATATGTGTGTTCAAATACAGATGTCATTAATCACGTTTCTACTGCTGCCTGATAAATTTTACATACACATTGTAAATCTGATAATATTATGATTTTGCTTAAAACTAGGCAATGGTTTTATTGGATTCAGAATAAAAGTACAAATTACTTAGTGGGCATAATTCAGTTAAGAATTATTCATAGTCTAATAAAATATGTTTTTACTTCTTCTTTGCCAGTTTGAATGCTTTAATTTACCTGTAATGCCTTATAGCTCTGGCTAAGACTTCCAACACAATATTGAATAGAAATGGTGATAAAGGGCATCTTGTCTGGTTCCTGTTCACAAATGGAAAGCTTTCAATTTCTCTCCATTGACAGTGATGTCGGCTGTTGGTTTTATATATATGCTCCTAATTATGATGTTACATTGTTTCGTTCTGCTGTGCATGGGGTCACTATGAGTCGGTTCCGACTCAATGGCACCTGACAACAACAACAATCATGTTGAGGAATTTCCCTTAAATTCTTACTTTGTTGAGTGTTTTGCTTTTATCAGCAATGGATATCTCATTTTGTCAAATATCTTTTCTGCATCAATAGATATGATCATGTGTTTTTTTTTCCTTTTATATCTGTATGTATTAGAGGGTGCATAGTCACCAGAGTGGAGGTGCATAGACACAGAAAAACAAAGGAAAATAAAACAATAAAAATAAAATTTCCTTCTTCTATCTCTACCACTTTTCTTTCTTCTGCTACAAATTCCTCCCACAGTAAGCTTTTGATCCTCTAAACATTCCTTTATATGTTTTTCAGAGATCCAGAATAGTCCTTTGAACCTGCTTCATCTGGTATTCTTTGTTATTATTGCTGGGGTTTTGAAAGGTGACTATCCCTAATTGGCCACCAAGCCCCACCCCCTATCATCAGTTTTTAACTCAGCTGATTTCCCTTCACTGTATCTATGAATGCTTTTATTTCTTCCCAATATCAAGTAGTCAAGGGAAAGAGATTGGTATAAAAGTAAAACTAATCTCTATCAAAATCCTAGCCATGAAGATAAAAAAGATCTGGAATTTGTCAAGCCTTGTATGCTTCTTTTTTTTTTTTTT
>NW_006409135.1:333794-334747 GCF_000296735.1 Chrysochloris asiatica
TGTTCCATTGATCTATGTATCTTTCATTGTAGCAGTACCAACCTGTTTTGATCACTGTAGCCGTGTAGTAAATTTTGAAGCTGGGGAGTGAGAGTGCTCCAACCTTATTCTTCTTCTTAAGCAGTGCTTTGCTTATCCTGGGTTTCTTTCCTTTCCATATATAGTTTGTAATTGTTTTCTCCATCTCTTTGAAGAATGTTGTTGGAATCTGGATTGGGATTGCATTATATGTGTATATTACTTTGGGCGTATTGACATTTTCACAATGTTAATTCTTCCTATCCAGGAGCATGGTACATTCTTCCATTTTTGTAAGTCTCCTTTGGTTTCTTGTAGTAGTGTTTTATAGTTTACTTTGTTTAAGTCCTTTGTTTCTCTGGTTACATTTATTCCTAGATATTTCATCCTTTGGGTGGCAATTATAAATGGTATTTCTTTCCTAATGTCCTTTTCAGCACTGTGATTTTTGGTATAGAGGTCCAACTGATTTTTGTATGTTGATCTTATATCCTGCCACATTGCTTAATCTTCCAATGAGATCTAGAATCTTTTTTACTGAGTCTTTGGGGTTTTCTACATATAAGATCATATCATCTGCAACATGGAGAATTTTACTTCCTCTTTGTCAATTTGGATGCCTTTAATTTCCCTGTTTTGCTGTATAGCTCTTACTAAGACTTCCAGCACAATATTGAATAGGAGTGTTGACAAAGGGCATCCATAGCTGGTTCCTTTTCACAATGGGAAGGCTCTCAGTTTCTCTCCATTGAGAATAATGTAGGCTGTTGGTTTTGTATATATACTCTTAATTATGTTGAGGAATTTCCCTTCAGTTCCAATTTTTTTGAGTGTTTTTATCAGGAATGGATGTTGGATTTTGTCAAATGCCTTTTCTGCATCAATCAATATGATCATGTGGTTCTTTTCTTTTTTCTTATTTATAGGGTGGATAA
>NW_006409135.1:334847-335411 GCF_000296735.1 Chrysochloris asiatica
CTCCACATCATCATCTTTGCCTACATTTCAGGCATCACTGCTTCTCTGGGTAGGGTCCCGCTCTTTGCTCTTCTCCCTTGATGGTCCCAGGGACCTCTCCGCTCCTAGAACGAAAAGTTAATCACTCCCCTTCTTGCTGCAAAATGTCTACCTTTACATTTCCAACCCTCACAAGCAGTCCTGATAACAATTATTCACTATTGCATCAACAGAGACCCATTGGCATTTCATATCATCAGCCGCGCCTAGACAGATTGGATACTACTCACTGGAGATTCTACTTTCCTTCACACCCTATGAATGTAGGTTCCATCTTGAAAGCTTGTAAGCCAGTCACTTCTTGCCTTTGTAGCTCCCCACACCCACCCACCCCTTTTTTTGGATAGTCATTGTTTAAGTTGCCCATCCCTGTATACTCTGTGCATGAAGGGGGTGAGAATGATCCTTGTTGTAAGGAACTATGGCCTCTTTGAGGTACTGCATCCATAGGTGTAGGTCAAGTTCATCAAATTGTATCAGATTACTCTTTTTTCCTCTTCTTTCTTCTTCTTGTTGAGCTCTGAT
>NW_006409135.1:335511-336878 GCF_000296735.1 Chrysochloris asiatica
TATCAGATTACTCTTTTTTCCTCTTCTTTCTTCTTCTTGTTGAGCTCTGATCATCCAGTCATTGAAGCCAGGTCAAGTGGGTATTATCTGCAAGTGGAGTGTTCTTGTGCATATGCCCTCTCTTCTTATCAGCTGTATGCTTCACTCTCCACTCTAGTCCTCTGTGTCACTGACTCTGGGACCAAGATGTTTTACCACACTGCTGGCCAACCAGGTCTCCACCTGGGTTCACAGAAGTCTATTGAACATTGTAGGGCTTAGCTTGCAGCTTCATTGCTGTTTTTCCCTCAGTTTCCCTCATCGGTCACAAGCATGGTCACCAATCAGAGCGTGTATTCCCATTGAGTCTTAGCCTTGGAAGGGGATTAACACTGAGGAGACCTGACAATTTGCCTTGATGTCTCCTGGGTGAACAACTTGCTTGTTTTTGTAGTAACAATCAGTCTGCCTCTATTGTTTTGTGTTTTTCCTATAGATCTTTCTTTCAATAAGTGTCTTCTGTTCTTCTAGCTACTCCAGGCTGGTCTGCTTATCTTTTCAAGTTGAAATTTCTCATCTTTGAAGATCTGGATGTGGTTCAGGCTTCCAGCTATCATCTTATGTAATGCAGAGGCTCCACAGGAAACCTTTCACTGGGCACATTGTAGCCCCATTTTAGGTATTCCAATCAGTTATAGGCAGAAGACGGACTTACAAGCTTTCTATGGTCATGTTTCTGGCTATTCCTTTCTCTCTCTCTCTCCTGTGTTTATTTTATAATATAATGCAAGGAAAACCAAGATTCAAAAGACAGCCAAGCATATTAATGTTATTCCCCCTGTGTCCCCATTCCAACCATGTCTTAATCTCCATATCTCAGAGCCCTGTTGTTCCAAGCTTGTGTGTACATAATTATTTACCTTTGACCCACTTAGCCCATGGAAACCTGCCTAATTGTTCTCCTATCTGCTTTGTTCTTCCATTCCCCTATCCCTTTTTGTACATTCCCCCCTTCCCCAGCACCCAAACTATCAAGTGTCTATTCCCTGTTCTGTGCTCCATCTTCTCCTCCCTACCCTCACCCCCAACATCCCAGCAACCAGAAAAGAATCCACCCCCCTTTAGTATGGTTTCAATTTCTTCATCTTTTACAGTAGTGGTCCTATGCAATATTTCTCCTTTTGTAACTGACTAATTTCAGTTTCAAAAAAGTGAGGCAGCACAAGAGGCACTCACTCATCTCTGCCAAGAAATTTGGAAGACAATTATCTGGCCGACTGATTGGAAGAGATCAATATTTGTGCCCATTCCAAAGAGAGGTGACCCAATGGAATGAGGAAATCATCGGACAATCTCTTTGATATCTCAAGTGAGTAAAGTTTTGCTAA
>NW_006409135.1:336978-338706 GCF_000296735.1 Chrysochloris asiatica
GGCAGATGGTATTAATTCTTGCCTGGGTTTTGGTGTTTTATAGAGTGTGATTGTAACTTGGCTATATGGCAGCAGTTGTTGACTCTTCTTTTTAATATATGGAGAGAAAGTGTCCTCCAAAGGTATAAGGGGAGCATATAAAAGCAAAACAGCACTAGTGGGGGTGGGGGAAAATATGAGAAAAACAAACAAACAAAAACAGCAACAACAAAAACTAGACTGAATACTGCAGTATATAATCACAGAAAAGGGAGAGGAGGGAGAAAAGAAAACAAAAAAATCTGTAGCCTAATATGAGTATGACTTTAATGTCCTCTCTTCAGCTGCTTGCTTTCAAAGCTGCCTGAGTGATTTCAAGATGCCAATGTTGGTTGTTATGCTATACCTCAGGCTTTAATTTAATTTTTGGCCTGTTTTGTTTTTAAACTATCTTTTCCTCTCTACAGTCCTGTCCTGCCCTTTCCCGTATTAAAAACAAAACAAAAGACAAATGAGCTAAAAACGTTCAGGGACTGCTCTTGGGCTGAGTATCTGTGCACATGCATGGCAAAAGAAACCACCAGTGGTAAGGGTACGGGGTGTCCACTCTCTCATGCTCCTCCTCTGGTCACCAGAATGGAGGTGGGCAAACAGCTGGCATGCCAATGACCAGATACCAAAAATAAAAAGGAAAATCAGAACAAAGCAAAACTGACAAATTATATTGTCCCTCTTTGCTTCAAGTTTCCTGTGGCATTTTTTGTTGGTGTTTCTGCTCTCCCTCTTGGTCTTGCAATTTGTTGTTGCCCAAGATGTTGGATTCCGTGCCTTCAAGCCCAGCCCAGCAGATTCAAAAGTACATGATTTTTTACTTCAGCTTGAAGTTCCACAATCTATAAACCTTCAAACATTCAAAATATTACTATCTCTGTGGTTTCAAGTTTTGGAGCTTTGCCCTGGATCTGTTTTGCCACGTATTCTGTGGTTTTGCTGATGGAAAACTTCACTGCACCTCCACGCTAGCTGCCATGAAGCCCCACCCCTTCCTTGTATGTTTCTTAATGCAACCCAGTGGAAAGAATATCTTTTTATGATTTCTCCATGTGATACCTTGTATTTACATGATATGACATTTATATTCAAAGTATTTTTTTATTCACACTAAGTGATTGAGCAGGGCCATGCAAATATGGTATACAGGACTCCAAAGTTGGGATTAGTTAGTGTAGTGTTCCAGCTAGGCTTAAAATGAATCACCCCAGAAGCAGAAGTGGAAGATCCTAGGAACTTCAGGAAGGAAGAGTATGAGTGACACATGAGATCCCTACTTAGGGAAACAGAAATTTCCCAGGTGACTGCAAGAGGCAAAGGCAGAGGTGAGGGCAATGAGAAACAGAGCTGCTTCGGACTCTAGGCCTATGGACTGAGCAAAGCTGAATGCTTGTGAGCAGGAGATTGGCTTGAATTATGTGCACTTTAGGCACTCACATACTGCCTAAAAGAACTTTGTAACACATGCTAGAGTAGGTCAGAAGACAAGGGACCACATGGCTGATAGGATGAAGACAATGAGGCATGCTTGCATTATGCCAGACAAGAGACTTTCCTTACTGGAGAATTGCTGTGCCATAAGTTGATTTTTATCCTAGTTCTTAAAATTTTTCCTTGTATAGTTTTTTCTAGACTCATATTTGATTAGTAACCAAGTTTTATCCATCCTTCAAACATTATCTCAGGATTTGTATCCTT
>NW_006409135.1:338806-339952 GCF_000296735.1 Chrysochloris asiatica
ATTGTTTCGTTCTGCTGTGCATGGAGTCACTATGAGTTGGTTCCAACTCGATGGCACCTGACAACGACAATTTCACTCAACATAATGCCTTAAGGTTCAATCATGTTGAGCAGTGGCTTTCATCTTCCTTGTTATTTTTCAAGGTAGCATTGTATTCCATTGTGTGTATGTACCATAGTTTGTTTATCCATTCTTCAGTTGATGGGCACTTTGGTTGCCTCCATCTTTTTGCTATTGTAATTAATGTTGCTATGAACATTTGTGTGCATATATCTTCTGGTGTTTGGGCTCGTATTTCTTCTGGGTAAATACCAAGTAGAGGAATTGCTGAATCATAAGGTATTTCTATTCACAGCCTTCTGAGGAAGCACCATATTTCTTTCCAGAGAGTTTGGTCCATTTTTCAGTCCCACCAGCAATGCATGAGTGTCCCAGTCTTTCCACATATGCACCAGCATTTATTGTTCTCTACTTCTTTTATCCTCGATGTTATTTTTGGTGTGAGATGACATCTCATTGTTGTTTTGATTTTCATCTCTCTAATGGCTAGCGATTGTGAACATTTCTTCGTATGTTTGTTGGCTGCCCTGATATCTTCCTTGGTGAAGTGTCTGTTCATGTTCTGTGCCCATTTTTTATTGGGTTATTTTTCTTTTTCTTGTAGAGGTGTTGTAGTTTCCTATATATTTTAGAAATGAGTCCCTCGTCTGATGTGTCATTGCAAAAGATTTTTTCCCATTCTGTGGGTTCACTTTCACTCCTCTGGTAAAGTCTTTTGATATACATTAGATTTTAATTTTTATTATGTCCCACTCATCTATTTTGTCTACTTTTGTTTGTTTAGTTTTCAAAATCTTTTGTAGTCCATTTTCCAAAATGTTTTGTAGTACATTCACATTTGTCCTGATTTTTTCATTGATGGCCGTCATAATTCTGGGATTCACAATTAGGTCTTTAATCCATGTTGAGTTGGTTTTTTAATAAGTTGTGAGGTGAAGGTCTTGTTTCAATCTTTTGCATATAGTTTTCCAGTTCTACCAGCACCATCAGTTTAAGAGATTATCACCTCTCCATGCGATATATTTAAGTATGTTGTCAAAAATCACATAGTTGTATGTAGATGGGTTAATTTCTGGATTCTCAATT
>NW_006409135.1:340052-342708 GCF_000296735.1 Chrysochloris asiatica
ACACCACAATTCAAAGACATCAATTCTTCTACAATCTTCCTTATTCACCATCCAGCTTTTGCATCCATATGAGGTTATTGAAAATGCCATGGCTTGGGTCAGGCACACCTTAGTCCTCAAGGTGATATCTTTGCTCTGCAACACTTTAAAAAGTTTCTCCCTGTTGGTGGTCTACAAATTTTCCTCTCAAATAACTTGAAGTTAGTCTCTCCTATTTCTTAATGTAAATGAATGTTTATACTTCTTTTTGCAGCACTACATGTAGTTTCCAATCTGTAGTTTTTGGTGTAAATGTATTTATCTTACTGTGTTGATAATTCTTAGTGAAAATTCTGTTTTCTTTTCTTTTGAGAACTGCTGCACATGTGTATTAACCTGAGAAAAATTAAAACTTCTAAGAAGTAGAGTGGAAGATTTTTCTTTGTAAACATAAACATTGTTTTCATTTTCTGTATTGTGTGTGTGTGTATTTCCAGACAGAAATGTAAAAAAAAAAAAATGTTCTGTTGTGTGATTATAAGACTCCCAATCACCCAAGTTTTATATAAAATTCTCTAAAGTGTGCATGGGATCAGTGAAATGTGATAGAATATCAGTAGTTTGATAATGTTACTGTGATCACTAAGATTTTGCATAAAATTTCCTTGTGTCTGAAATTTCAGTGGTTTTACAGTTAAAAGCAGTAATCCCACATGATGAAATCTAATCTAAAGCAATCACACACCATGCTATGATCTGATGTCTTTAGCTGTATTCTGATGTTATTATCATAAATTCCATAAATCTTAACTCCTATTATGTTAATTAGAATGGGTACAATCTAAAGAATAATACTTTGTCTTGAGTTAATCTCTTGTGAGATATAAATTAGAGATATGTGAGCAAAGAAAGAAGTACCTAGTGTCACCAAGATAGAAGTCAGGAGTAGAGTGTGCCATTAAGATATGGGGTCACCACACTGTGAAACTTCTAGAACAAAAATAAGATTGATGCTAAGACACATAGATATCTCCAATAAATGTTAGGCATAAAGATGCTGAAAGGTGACAAGGAATTTTCTCCAAAACTGGTGTCTTGAATTCATACTTTTAGCCTCCAAAATTGTAGGAGAATATTTTTTTTTGTTAAAATAATTCACTTGTGGCATTTCTATTATAGAAGCATTAGATAAACTTCAGATGTGATGCCATAGGATCAACACTGGACTGCAAACAATAAGGTGGACAGCTCAAAGTCACCAGATGCTCCTCAGAAATCATATAAAGGGCCACTATAAGTCGGAATCAACTCGATGGCACTTAACAACAACAATAAACATAAAATTCTAAGATGCTGACTGGAAGATTTTATGTTTGTTATCATATAACCATGACCTCTGTCTCCTCTAGTATGCGTATGTTCATGTGTGTACATATGTGTTTGTTTATTCCCAGACAGAGTTGAAAAATATATAGCAACTGTGATTTTGCAGATGTAAGTAAGATTCCTAACAAACGGGTGTTGAGTGCTGGGCTTCCAGACCTAAACAGGTGATCCCTTAGAAAGACAGCTAATGCTTTCACTAAGCCAGTGAAATTCTCTTACTGGGTTGGAAAAACTAAATAGCAATGTTGTGAGAGGACCTAAGAATGGATGCTAGGAGCCAAGAACAACCTTGGCAAAAAAAATGGAAAACTCAGAACTACAACCTCAAGGAGTGTACTTTTGTTAATAACCTGAATATGTTTTGAAAAGGAACCTGAGTCTTAAATGGAACTCCATCCATGACTGAGATCTGTATGCCAGTCTTGTGTAATCCTGAAGTATATGATCCAATAAACTTCTATCCAGAGTCCTAACCCAAGGAAACTTTGATATATCTATGTTATTTTAAGCCCCTGAGTTTGGAATAATTTGTTATACAGCAGAATAAATATATTACTACATTTTTAAATAAGATGACATGAGGTACTACATTCTTATTTTTTTTTAAACTTTTTTATTGTGAATTATGTGATAGTTTACATGGTAGAACATTAGCTTTACATTCATCTTATCATATATTGTTACATTGCTATGGTTAAAATCCCTTTCATACATTATCAACCAATCAAAGGATATACCCCACAAGCCTGCTACTTGGTCATCAGCACACAGACACTCTCCCTCTCTAGATATAGAGTTCCCAGCCGCTCCATCTCTCCTTGTCATCATCTTTACACAAATCTCTATACGTCATTGTTCCACACTTTGTTCTTCTCTCTTTATGGTCCCAGGGGCCTGTACTCCTGGCCTGCAAAGTCAACCACTCCCCTCCTTTTGCTACAATTGTCTACTTTTGCATTTCCAACCTTCAGTCATTCTTGTTAGCACTTATTCACTATTATACCATGAGAGTTCCATCCCCATCTCCTTTCATTAGTCCTCCCCAGACAGAATGGATATTACTCAGTGGAGATTATAATTTCCTCTGCACCCTCTGGATTTAGACTACCTCTTGAAAGCATGTAAGTCAGTCTCTTCTTGCCTTTGTAGCCTCCACATTTTGGGTAGCCAATGTCCAAGTTGCCCATCCCTGTCTACCCTGTGTATTGAGGGGGTGGGAATGATCTGTGTTGTAAAGATTTATTCACATTTTTGAGCTACCTCATGCATAGGTGTAGGTCACGTTCAACAA
>NW_006409135.1:347479-347878 GCF_000296735.1 Chrysochloris asiatica
TGCAATGCATATGTGATAGGATAGTATCCATACGCTTACAGGGAAGTCCAGTTACTACCACCATTATTCAAATTTATGCACCAACAACTAAAGCCAGTGAGGATGAAATAGAAGAATTCTACCAACTTCTTCAATCTGAAATTGATGAAACATGCAATCAAGGTATATTGATCATTGCTGGTGATTGGAATGCGAAGGTTGAGAACAAAGAGGAAGGATCAGTAGTTGCAAAATATGGCTTAGGTGTTAGAAATGATACTGGAGAACGCATATCATTATGCAAAACCAATGGTTTGTTAATTTCAAATACCTTCTTTAGACAGCATAACAGATGACTATACACATGGACCTCGCCAGATAGAAAACATAGAAATCAAATTTTAAATCTGTGGAAAGAGA
>NW_006409136.1:0-1585 GCF_000296735.1 Chrysochloris asiatica
AACAGTATATTTTTAATGATATTATAAAGACTGTGCATTACGAAACATTTGTTTGACTAAATCCAAATATCACATTATGTTGAGTCTGCTAAAATTGGAAGTACCTGAAATCCTTAGAATTGTGGA
This sequence comes from Chrysochloris asiatica, assembly GCF_000296735.1. Taxonomy (NCBI): domain Eukaryota; kingdom Metazoa; phylum Chordata; class Mammalia; order Afrosoricida; family Chrysochloridae; genus Chrysochloris; species Chrysochloris asiatica. The sequence continues at coordinate 127 of NW_006409136.1, forward strand.
AACTGGCAGACTATCTTCATGATTATCAAGAGCTCTGACTGTAAGTTTAGCTTCATGTTAACTGGTCGTACTGTTTTGTGTGATATGTCTGACAAGACCTGTATTTTTCTACTCTGGTTCCATTCAGATTAATTTTAAATGAAGGTCAAATGATGACAGTACCACATAAAGAATACACATTCCTTGTCTAAAGGCACAGGATTCCAATCTTGCTACAAGTGGCACAGTAGGAATATATGCTAAATATTAAAATTCATTGGAATGGTATTATGTGATCCATGTAATGGTGTTAATAGTTAATTAAGAACCACTATTTACTTCTGGGAGTCCTGGTGTGGCAATGTGGGTTAATGCACCAGACTGCAAAGCCATTTGAACTAAAAGGTCGGTGGTTCAAGCTCACCAGCTGTTCCTCAGAAACCCTATACAGGGTTGCTATATGTTGGAACTGACTCAACGGCGCTTAACAACAACAATAACATTTACTTTTAAAATACCATAAATGTTTTTAATCTAATACTTCAATTTAAATAGTTAAAATTATTTCATTTATTTCCAATATTCTGATTATGCTATTACTATTGAACTTAGCATGTTTTGTGATAAACTGTCACATTTCATTTTCAACTTTGGGGAATATAAATATGAGTATTATAAAATATTTGTATTTTAAAATGTCTTAACATTTATCACATGACTAGTCATGCAAAATGATGATAAATATAATAAAGAATGTACAATTTACCTCAAATAAGTATTTACCTTCTGTTTAATGGGGTAGTTGCTATGTATTTCACGAGTTTACTAAATCTCCACTGATAGTTTAAAATCTCTTTTGGAGGTTTTCTTGCCATCTGGTTAACTTACTTTAAATGACAAAAGCAATAAGTATTTAATTTCTTTCCTATTAATGTACTGTTTTTTTTATAAATTCATGAGACTTTTAATGAGCATTTCACAGGTTTACAACAAGAATTAGATGAGAATAAATGTTTGGTTACTCCTTTGTTACTAAGAGTAAGTGTCAAATAGTGTAATGATGTCAGCTAATGTGATTCAAATTATTATTTGAAAATAAATTAGTAAGCTTTAAAGTGACTAAAATTCTAAAAACGTCCTCCTGCAGTATTTCGTTATGCCCTGTATTCTATCCACACGTAAGCACTGAATTATTAACCATACATTTGGTAGTTTAAACCCACTAGCCACTCGTTAGAAACCCTATACAGGATCTTTATGAGTTGGAACTGACTCAAAGGCACTTAACAACAACAACAGAGTGAACTTTCTGTTTTTCATATTCCAGGGAGAAAAACATTAAATAGAAGATTATATAATTGCTTAACCTCAATGTCTCAGATGGAGTCCTGATGTGGCACTGTGGGTTAATGCTCTGGACTGCTAAGTGGGTTTGAACCACAAGGTAGGTAGTTCAAGCTTACCAGCTGCTCCTTGGAAA
>NW_006409136.1:2340-4336 GCF_000296735.1 Chrysochloris asiatica
AACCCAATTTATGACCACTACACTACCAGAGCTACTGTACTAAATATGAACCTAGGAAAATTGGAAATGATAAAAAATGAAAAGGAGATCATAAATAATAATATTGTCTACATTAGTGAGATGGTATTGGCCACTTTGTTTACTACTGTAAATCATGGTTTACTATTCCAGAAATGATAATTAGAGGAGGAATAGTGTCCCATTAATGAACAAAAAATAACATCATAAGATGGATTTTGAAGTACAATACTGTCTGTGATAGGATGACATCCACACACCTTCAAGGAAAACAAGTTAATACCATGAGTATTCAAATTTACACACCAATCACTAAAGCCAGTAATGCTGAAATGAGAGAATTCTACCAATTTCTCCAGTATGAAATTGATCAAACATATAATCAAGATATATTGAAAATTATGGGTGATTGGGATGTGAAGCCTGGAAACAAAGAGGAAGGACCAGTAGTTGGAAAACATGCTCTCAATGATAGAAATGATGCTGGACATCACATGATAATTTTTGTAAGATTGAATATACAGGACTCAGATTGACTACATCTGTGGGATGAGATGGTGGAAAAGCTCAATAACATCAGCCAAAGCAAGGCCAAGGAAAAACTGTGGAGCAAATTATTAATTGCTCATATTTAAGTTTAGACTAAAGCAGAAGAGAACTGACACAATTCTATGATAGCCAAAATATAATCTTGACTATATCCCACCTAAATTTAGAGACCCTCACACAAACAAAATTGATGTGCTAGACACTAATGACTGAAGACCAGAGAGTTGTGGGATGACATTAAGAGAGAGCATCATACAGGAAGAATGTAAAAAGACAGGAAAGAAAGAAAAGACCAAACTGGATGTTAGAAGTCGTGAAACTTGACTCTTGAGCATAGAGAAGCTAAAGTGAATAGAGAAACTGAGGAAGAAAAAGAGATGAACAGAAAATTTCAAAGGGCAACTTGAGAAGACTTAGTAAAGTTATAATAAAATGTGCATTTAACTGAAGATGGAAGAGTAAAAAAGATGAATGTACTCAACATTGTTCAAGCTGAAAGAAGTGAAGAAAACATTCAAGCCTTGATTTGCAATATTGAAGGACTGTATAGGCAAAATATTAAATGATGCAATAAGCATCAAAGAAGACAGAATAATACAGAGAGTTACTGTACCAAAAACGAATGGTTGGCACTCAACCACTTCAAGAGATAGCATACAATCAAGAACTAATGGTATAAAGGAAGAAGTTCAAGCTGCACTGAAGACATTGATGAGAAACAAGGTTTCAGGAATTGATGGAATACAAATTGAAACCTTAGAACACATTGATGTCCTGGAGATGCTCTCTCATTTATGTCAAGAAATTTGGAAGATAGCTACCTAGCCAACCAGTTGGAAGAGATCCATAGTTGTGCCTATTCCAAAGACATGCCTATCCCAAATACAGAAATCATTGATGTCACATGCAAGCAAAATTTTGCTGAAGGTAGTTTAAAAATTATTTTAGTAGTGTATAGACGAGGAGATGCTACAAATTGAAGTTGGATTCAGAAGAGGATGTGGAATTATGGATATCACTGACGATGTCAAATAGATCTTGACTGACAGCAGAGAATACCAGAACCATGTTTACTTGTTCTTTATTGATTATGCAAAATCTTTCAACTGTGTGGATCATAACAAACTATGGGTAACATTTCAGAGATTAGGTATTGCAGAACACTTAATTGTGCTCTTAAGCAACCTATACATAGACCAAGAGGCAGTTACTAGAACAAAAGAAGGGGATACGGAATGGTTTAAAGTCAGGAATGGTGTGTGCAAGGGTTGTATCCTTTCTCTATTTTTATTCAAACAGAAAGCTGAGCAAATAACCTAAAAAGCTAGCTAATAAGAATATGATGTCAGGATTGGAGGAAGACTCATTAATAACTTGTGATATGCTTATATAACCTTGCTTGCTGGAAGAAAACAGGACTTAAAATACT
>NW_006409136.1:5046-21190 GCF_000296735.1 Chrysochloris asiatica
AAAACAACAAAACATCAACAAATAAAAAGTAAGAGGAAGTATTTTGAAGAAAATATATCCAGGCCATAATTTGTGCATAAACTGAGTTCTTAAAGTTTGCAAATTGATTGCTTAGAACTTGGAAATCATTTCCCCTTCTTTCCATAGATATCATGCTCTGCAGATTTATTTTAGTAGCTAGCAACAAATCTGAAAATAGATCCAGCTCATGGAAATCCATAGAAGAATTGACGCATTTGACTTATGGTGTTGGAGGAGAATATTGAATGTACCATGGAGTACCAAGAGAACAAACAGATCTGTGTTGGAAGAAGTACATCCAGATTGTTCCTTGGAAGCCACAATGGTCAGACTTTGTCTCTTGTACTTCAGATATATTTTCAGGAGGGACAGGTCTTTGGAGAAGGATATCAAGTTTAGTTAAGCGGAGGGTAAGAGAAAAACAGGAAGACCACCGATGAGATGGATTGGTACAGTGGCAGCAGCAGCAGTGGGCTCAAGTATAATGATTGTGAGTTTGGAACAGGACCGGGTAGTGTTTTGTTCTGTTTTACATAGGGTAGCTATGAGTTGTCACTTACTCAGTGGCACCTAACAACAACAACAACAACAATGAAATCCAATGTGTGCTGAGTAGAACTCTACACCATGGAGTTTCCAAGGCTGTGCCCTTTCTCCCTAGGTACATTGTGTGGGTTCAAGCCACCAATCTTTGGTTAGTACCCAAGCACAAACTGTACAACTCAAAGACCTAGAAAATAGATGTAATCCATACTACATAGGTTTTTGTTGTTAAGTGTCATAGAATCTGTTCCGACTCATAGTGACCCTGTATAGGGTTTCCAAGGAGCAGCAGGTGAGTTTGAACAGTCAACTTTATGATTCATAGCCCAGTGCTAATACTATAGCGCCACACCAAGAGTCCAGTTACCAGAGTTTAAAGCATGTTTTTCCAATTGCTAGACACTTTTATGGCAGCACCTAACACTGCTCCTAAAATTGGACAGCTCATCCATAAAATTCACAGTAAAATGAGTGCTCAACAGAGACTGTTTTCTTACCTTGTGCCTTATTAAACTTAAGTTTCATAGACATGTATGTATACAAACTAGCGAAGCTTTGGTCGCTTGCTAGTGTCAAGATACAAGGAAATTGGGAAAGAGATTTCTGGGTTATTTCTTGAGAAGGCTGACTCATGAATATGTAATTTCCCTCAGAGTAGTATGTTGTTGTTGTTGTTGTTAAGTGCTATCAGTCAATTCCGACCCATAGCGACCCTGAATAGGCATTCCAAGGAGCAGCTGGTGAGTTTCAACTGCCAACCTTGCAGTTCAAATGGCTTTGCAGTCTGGTGCATTAACCCACAGTGCCACACCAGGACTCCAGAGTAGTATGTTAGGCAGCCTTAAAACATAACTTGCATCCTATAAGGAGTCTTTTCACATGCTGTTTACTCTCGTAGAAAGCTCTTCTTCAGTATTTTCAGATATTAAGTGTGGTCAAGTCGATTACAACTCTTAGTGAAATGAAGTTGAATTCAGTATCACTTCTTCACAAAGACCAACTTAAACCACACTATCTAAGCCTGCCTCCTGAATCTGCATTACTCTCTAATGCACTGACTTACTTTTCTCATTCAGAGAGCCTTTTAGGTATTTGAAAAGTCATTCTACTGTTTATTATTCTTGTCTGTATCTCCCCATAGCATAGCGGTTATGAATCGGGCTACTATCCTCAGGGTCAGCAGTTTGAAACTACCAGTTGTTCTGTGGGAGAAAGATGAGACTTTCTGCTCCCGTAAAGATTTACAGCCTCGGAAAAACATGGTACAGGGTCGCTATGAGCCAGAACCGACTCCAGGACACATAACAACAACAATAACAATCTCCCCAATAGAAGAAATATTTCAAGGGCCGGATTCACTCTGACTTACTCAAAAGCTTTCTTTGCATCATCCAGAACAGGGATCAGCATATGGCAATGATTTATTAAGATAATCATTGAATGTCCCAGTGCATTTGAAGATCAAAGAATAACAAGGAACTCCTGTGCATCTAGAGATTCCAGGGAAATATACTGAATCACAAAAGACTCACATCCATGGAGGTGTGGGTTCTAGGATTTTTTTTTCTTGTTTCTGTTGATTCTGACTCATGGCAATCCCATGCATGTCAGAGTAAAACTGTAATCCATGGGGTTTACACTGACTGATATTTCAGAACTAGATAATTAGGCCTTTTTTCCTAAGTGTCTGTGGGTGAACTTGGAACTCCAAATTATGGGTTAACAGCTGAGCGTACTTGTCCTTTGAACTAACTGGTGCGAAAGATATTTTAGAGGAGGCATCTGATTTGTTTTGCACCCTGACCTTCAAACAATCATGCCTATGATCCTCTGAGGATTTGCTGCATGTGTCTCACTGGGGTGAGAATACCATAGTTGCAGATGAGAGAGAAATTTGTAACCTTATTCCAAACTACTGTCTGCATGAATTTTTTCATGTACTACTGACACAAGATCTATTTGTTAAGCATTTACTATGTGGCAGGCACTGTTTATGTACAACCACCTTTTTATTCTTTTATTTATGTCCTCAATCATAGATTTTGTTTCTCTCATTAAGCCTTCTCATTGCTGATTATTTGTATGATTGTGTTGTTAGGTGCCATCAAGTTGATATTGACTCATAGCGACCTTATGCACAGTAGAATGAAACACTGTCCAATCCTGGGCCAACCTCACTACTGTTGCCACACTTGAACCCATTGATGCTGCCACTTGGCCAATCCATCTCATTGGGGTCTTCTTCTTTTTCTCTGACCCGCAACCTTACCAAACATGTTACTGACATTTATATTGATAAAGACCATGTCCTTGGGTGTAGGAGGCAACATGATATGGTGGTTAAAGCTGCCAGTCTGCCTGAGTTCAAATCCTGATTTTGCCATCTATTCCCTGCATGAGTTATTTAATGAATTTTCTGCTTCCTTCATTGTAAAAATAGGGATGACATTAATATCACAATTATAGTGTAGTCACAGGTATTTGATAAATTGCTATATACAAAGCAGATGGACTATTGTCTAGTAAATACCAAGCATAATGGAAGCATTTGCTATTATTATAACTTGGAATGAATTTCTGATATTTTATCATATCTGCCTGGTGTGGTGCTGTGGGTTAATGTGCCAGACTGCAGAGCCATTTGAACTGCCAGGTTGGTGGTTCAAGCTCACCAGCTGCTCCTAGGAAACTCTATACAGGGCGACTATGGGTCAGAACCAACTCGACAGCACTTAACAACAACAATAATCTCTAACCTGTAAGTGACCAATTGTGCTCTGTTTTCTCTCTCTTAGCTTTATTTCTTGTTCCTTTCATTGAACTTTTCCTTTCATATTGTCATAAGAAGAAATCAGAAAAAGATTAGGAGCTTGATCTAGGAACAGATGGAGAAACACACCAGTAACCATCATCTCCTGATTCATAATTGGATCTAAGCTGGACTGTTATTTTTTCCCTCTTTAAAGACACAAAATAGAAAGAGTTCACCAGACATTTAGAGTCAAATACAGCCATTATTTTATTTCCTTTAAGCAAACGGAATTTTTGTGACATAAGTTCTGTGGATTGATTCAACTGGCATTAAATCACAATATAAATCTTCTTTTTCACTTACCAAAACAAAAGATCTAGATCATTAAAGCTTTATATTAGTTCTACAGCCAGAGTTCCTTTACATGCCCACTATACTTCCTCCTCTGAATCAGATTACAGGTAGTGAGTCATAACTGTATTAATGAGCAATATATATATATATATTAAAGGAGTCCTGGTGTACACTGACCATAAGGTGAGCACTTTAAACTAGCCACCCCTCTGAAACCCTGCACAGGGTCTCTATGAGTTGGAACTGACTCAGCAGCATTTAACAACAACGCACTTATATATGTGCCATAGAATAGCTGTGCATATATACTTGTTCCTTTGTGCATGAGACTGTGTCTGTGCTTATTTTAGAACATCCCATCTCATGTAAGCCAGTTGCCTAGTATTCATTATTAACATACACTTAGGAAAATCTGCCACAACTATCTTCATGCCAGGGAGGAAAAAATCAAATAAAAGAGAAAGGGGTTCAGAGCTCAAGCATCGCAATGGGTGATCAATTTGAAAATATCCAGCTACTTTTGATTATTCATCTTTTAAAAAATATGATGTAAATATCTCCCAAACATTTTCAAATTGTCATTTCTTTTAGGAAGTAAATTAGCTTTACTTTTATTTTAAACAAAGAGTAAAACCTATTTCATTTAATATCTCACTAAAATGTTGTTGACTAACTTGTACTATATATTTTATAGAGGCAATAAGAATATCTGTGCATCCAGCCTTACTGACCTTCTGCCTGAATTGTAAAATAGCTGCTTACAGATATATTGTAGGTGCTCATCTTTTATTGCTATTTGGGTATTTACATCTACTTAGTCGTAACTTATTACTAGAAAGCTCTAACTTTAACATGAATAACAGCAGCAGAATATAGCCAATTTATTTTCCCATCACCTTTTTAAAGATAGCCTACCACAAATTTAGAAAAGTGTCTACTTTGCTTAGCCCAAGTTATTTCAGTGACATGGAGGTATACAGGAATAGCAATAAAACAACTGAGAAGTCTTTTGAGTATATTTGAAATAGACATTTTTCAATGCAGTTTCTAATATAAATCTACTTTTGCTTCTTCTGGGGGTATAGAGCTGTGCAAAGTACCAATAAAGACTTCAGTGACTTGTAAGTGCTATGTGAAGAATGCTTTTCTCTCTGTTTGTTCTAGAATGGAACATTTCAGCTTGAAAACAAAGATAAGGTTGTCTTTCAAAGAACTAGTTGATAGCTAAGGAAAAAAAAATTGTTAACTATACTTTTTTCCTTGGTGAGTTGAATTTCAAAAAATGATAAAGAGTTACAGTTTTAATTTAAAATGGAACATAATCATTTAACAGTAGACATTTTTTAAGATAAAAGAAGCAGAACAGACACTATGAAACTCATATTTAATGTTCCGATTTGCTAATATGCACAATTACATCTTTTGCTAGGGAAACATGCATACTGCTTACATGAGAGTGTTAAAATGAATGAACACACATTTACAATAAATGAAAATAAGGCTGATAGGGAGGCTCAGCTGGAGAACTACCCTCAGGAAGTTGTTTAAATATTGGCCATTTACTACCATCTGTTGAGTTTCATACACTGAAAACAATGCTATTCAGAACTCAATTTTTGTGTGCCAGGAATGAAGGATATCTCTGACAGGGATCATTTAACAAAACTCATTGAACAGGAGGAAGACCATCAGAAAGAGAGTGAAATCTCTTCTGACCACTCCACAGCACATTAATTTGAAATGGACTGAGAAAATATAAGCATTAATTCATTCCTGCACACACATGACAGTCAACTTTACTCAGTAAGAAAAGAGGTCCATCATTTTGTGTATAGGAGTAGGAAATAAAGTAGACCAAACAGATGATTTGCTCAGTAATTTCTTCAGGTCCCCAGGGAAGTTTTGATATTGTCTCGATTGCAGTAAGAGAAATCATGCTGCTTTGGATTACACTAAACTTAGAGATTCTATAGTCATCTTTTAAGTGCATTGTTGTTGTTGTTAAGTGCCGTTGAGTCAGTTCTGACCCATAGCGACCCTGTACAGGGTTTCCGAGAGTGTAAATCTTTACAGGAGTAGAAAGCCTCATCTTTCTCATGATATAATTTTGGTTTTTGTGTTGTTCCCTCATTCTTTGCCTTAGAAAATTATGTATATGAAACTGCTAATCAAATATGCATATTGAATTCATTTCCTGGCACAGTACCTGGAAAAAGTAAGTGTTCAACAAATATTTGGTGGAAATAAATAAAGGACTATCACATATCAAAACATTTTCTTGATATGAGAATTTAGAAACTGTAAAATTAGTATTCATTTCTTAGGCAAAATACAAGTAGTATAATGCTATTGGGAGTCCTGGTATGGCACTGTGGAATAAGCACTGGACTGTTAACCACAAGGTGGGCAGTTCAGACCCACCAGCTGCTCTTTGGAAACCCTAAGCCAGGTCACTAATTATCAGAAGCAATTGGAGGGCTCTTAAAAATGACAGTAATAACAATGATATTGAAATCCATGGGTGGTAAATATCTTCAATGTTCAACTACTAACCAAAAGGTTGACAGTTTAAATCCACTCAAAGAGACCTTGGAGAAAATCTTGGTATTTTGGCTCCATTTCCAAATATTACCCACTGAAAACACAACAATCCCCTTAAACAAACAAACAAAAAAAAACCAACAAAATCAGAAGTAAAAAATCAATTCAGATTACTCTTGGTGACATGAATAATCTGAATTGTTTTTATGACATCTGATTATCTGATTTTGTTGCTTTTATGTTCTTTTAAAAAAGTTTGCTATATTCAAAATAAATTTTCCTGAACTATGGAGAAGAGAGGTAGAAATTAATTTTCATTCTATTAATTGATTTATTTAGGGAAACCATAAGGTTAAGATTAACTTATAGTTCTAGTGAACTTATTTCTAAGTAAGAATACTAGGTAAAAATCTGATTTAGTGGGATTGTTAAATGATAGTCATAATGTTGTGGTTACATATATTGTCTACACAAGGGATATATAATGATCTGAGTAAAACACATATGTTGTTAAGTGACATGGAGTAGGTACCTACTTATAGAGACTCTTTCCAAGGAGTGACATGGGGTTTTGTAATACTAACCTTATGGTCAGCAGTCTAATGATTATCCTACAGTACCACATCAGTATTTTCAATATTGTTATACTACTTGTATTATTGGGGTCCTGGTGTAGCACTGGAGTGCAAAGCTAGTTTGAACCACAAGGTTGGCAGTTCAAGCTCACCAACCACTCCCTAGGAAACACTACACAGGGTCGTGAAGGATCAGAACTGACTTGACAGTATTTAACAACAACAATAATCTGTATTATTATTAGAGACAAACAGCATTTCTTTTATTCCAACACTAATTATATTACAGGCAGTAGCTTCCCTCAATCATTATTGGGAAAAATATTCATCATGAAAAGGTTTTCCTTTTTGCTTATCTTCAAATGTCATACTTAAAATAGTTATTTGCTTAACATATAAACTATATTCAAAGAGCATTGACAACATTATTAAACATTGATAATAATATTAAAATGTGTGTATATGCATATACATTTGCGTAAATACCTATGACTTATTTAGTCAGGGTTTCCCTCATTTCAATGTTTTTAAAAATTGAGTGCCATTATGAATGACATGAGAATATTGTCAGATATGGGGCAGTAGATGAGCGATGAGCCTCTCAGATTGGAAGGCACTCAACATACAACTGAGAAAGAACTGCCTCCTCAAGGTGAGTGGCCCATCATGACACAAATGGAGCAAAGCTTTCAGGACCTTCATTTTCTGATGGGGTACAACTCAAGATGAGGAGAAGCAGCTGCAAACATTCATTAACATCAGACCATGGAATGTATGCATTATGAATCTAGGAAAATTGGAGGTTGTCAAAAATGCAGCACATAAAGATAGTTTTCCTAGGCAAAAATGCAGCACATAAAGATCATTTTCCTAGGCATTAGTGACTTGAAAAGAACTGGTACTGGCCATTTTGAATCTGACAGTCATATAGTTTAATATACTAGGAACAACATATTCAAAAAGAATGATGTAGCATTCATCATCAAAAAGAAAATTTCAAGATTAATCTTTAGTTACAATGCTGTTAGTGATAGGATAATAATCATTGCCTGCAAGAAAGATCTGAGTGGCACTGTGGGTTAATGCACCAGACTGCAAAGCCATTTGAACTGCAAGATTGGCAGTTCAAGCTCACCAGCTGCTCCTAGGAAACCCTATACATGGTTACTATGGGCCGGAACCTACTTGGCAGCACTTAACAACAACAAGAAAGACCATGGAGTCCCAGAGTAGCACTGCAGAAGAATACACTGGGCCACAAGGGAGGTTTGAACCACAAGTTCAGCAGTTCAAATCCACCAGAAGTTTCTTAGAAACCCTAGACCGGGTCCCTAGGAGTCAGAACTTACTCAATGGCACTTAACAACAATAACAAGGAAGACCAGTTAATACTACTGTTATTCAAATTTATGAACCAAACCCTAAAATCAGTGATGTTGAAATTGAAGAATTCTATCAAGTTATTCAGTCTAAAACTGATCAAACACACAATCAAGAGATAATGACAGTTATTGGTGATTGGAATGTGAAGGTTGAAAAAAAAGAGGAAGGATCAGTAGTTGAAAGCAGATAACACAATATAAAGAAGTTTACTTGAGCTTTATTGTCTACGCAAAGGCTTTCAACTGTGTGGATCACGAATAGCTATGGATAAAATTGTGAAGAATGATATTTGAGAACACTTCATTGTACTTATGAGTAACTTGTGCATAGACAAGAGACAGTTGTTAGAATTAGAACAAGGTGATACTTAAAAGTTTAAAATCAGGAAAAGTGTGTCAGGGTTGTATCATTTAACCAAACATTCAGACTGTTTGCTGAACAAACAATCCACAAAGCTGGAATAAATAAAGGAGAATGTGGCATCAGGATTAGAGGAAAAGTCATTAACAAACTGCAATATTCAGGTGATACAAGCTTGCTTGCTGAAAGTGAGGAGGACTTAGAATACTTACTGATAGAGATCAAAGACCAGCCTTCAAACTGGGATGTACTCGATATAAATAAAACAAAAATCCTCACTACTTGAGCAATAAATAATATCATGATAAATGGAGAAAAGGTTGAAGTTGTCAAAGACACCTTTTTTTTTTTAGCTTGAATCTACAATCAACATTCACATAAGCAGCAATCAGTAAATAAAACAATATACTACATTAAACAAATCTGTTGTGCAAGACCTCTTTAAGTTTAAAAGCAAAGATAGTAGATTTGAGGGCTAAAGTAATGTATGCCTGACCCAAACCATGGTAATTTCAGTTGCTTCTTATATATGTGCAAGTCGGACAGTGAATAAAGAAAACCATAAATGAATTGATACATTTTAGTTATGGAGTTGGGGAAGAATATTGAAAGTACCATGGGCTGCCAGTAGAACAAACCTGTTTTTGAAAAGTATAGCCAGAATGCTCATTAGGAACTAGGATGATGACACTTTGTCTCTCATACTTCAGAAATGTTATCAGGAGGAACCAGTCTCTAGGGAAATACATTATACTTGGTGAAACAGTCAATGAAAAAAGGAAGACAGACAACAAGGTGATTGGTACAAAAATGGTCTCAAGTATACCACCAATTGTGAGAATGGCATAGGATCAGACAGAGTTCCTTCTGTTGTGTGTAGGGTCACTTTGAGTTAGAACCGACTCAATGGCATTTAACAATAGTAAGAATAGAGTTTACTTCCACTAAACTGAGAACAATTTTGGTGACATTATGTATTATCTGATACTAAAATAGAACATTAAATAGCTATCTAAAAGACGATCCATTATAAGCACTGAAAGAAAGTACTTGCTGTAGGAAAGATCAATAACTAAGCTGCTGAGCTGAAATGAAATGAAGATAACATTGACTTCTTCAGGGAAGAAATCCTCCGTGTGCTGGATTTTCAGTAATACATTGTATGTTGTTGTTAAGTGCTGTTGACTCAGTTCCAACCCATGGCGACCCTGTATAGGGTTTCCAAGGAGCAGTTGGTGAACTTGAACCTCTGGCCATTGCATAGCAGTAACTGAATAAAAGATAGTTTCTAATTGCTAATCAGTAATGAGAAAGTTTATATGATTTTGATAGAACTAGTGTAGTACTGTGAGATAAGCACTGGACTGTTAATCACAATGTCAGTGGTTCAAACTTGCCAGCTGCTCCTCAGAAACCCTATACAGGGCCACTATGGGTTGAAACTAGTTGATGATGCTTACCAACAACATCAACAGAATATCATTAGTAAAACATTGTAAAAGAGATCAGCAACCAACTCAATCCATTCCCATCCAGTCAATTCTGACTAATAGCCACACTGTAGAACAGAGTAGAACTCCTCCTGGGATTTCCAAGACTGTAAATCTTCATATAAGCACACTACCACATCTCTCTCTCATGGAGATGCTTGTGGATTCAAATAATTAACCTTTCTGTTAGCAACCAAGCATTTAACTACAGTGTCACTAGAGCTCCTTTGAAAAAGAGGTTATGAGGGTTAAATATACAAGACTAAAATTAAGTTGTCTCATAGCATACATTATCTACAAAAATGGCTAATTCATGAAGGGGTCAACTAGAAATAATGTGGAAAGATGAAAGGAGTAAAGTCCTATTTATATCTCTTTATAGTTCTTTATAGTTCAAGAATCATATATAAAAGAAGACAGGTTTCCCCTTTAACATCTATAATTATCTTTTAAAACAAAGAATGTGGTGCTATATATTTTTATTAATTAGGAAGTGATTTATTCCTTGAATATTGACAAATGTCACTTTGTGTCAATTTCAATTTTATATTTTCAAAATGTTAGTGTTACATTCTCCTATGAAGCAAAATAATAGCTGAAGTGCTATCATTGTTGTTAAGAGCCATCAAGTCAGTTCTGAATGATAGCAATCCTGTATAAGGTTTCTGAGGAGGAGCTAGTGGGTTTGAACTGCTGACTCTCTGGTTCATTGCCCAATGGTGACCCTACAGTGACACACTAGGAGTCCAAAGTGCTAGCATACACTAATAAATAATGGGATTTTTGAAATTATAGTTTTTGAAAAATTAACAGTGATGCTGGACATTTCCTTCCTGTTTCTTTCTCTAATTATTGAGCTCATTATGTAGTGTTTTATATGTTCTTTAGCTTATACCTCTGGTGTTATCATTCTCATGTTAAGAATGCAGAAATTGAACTTTTAAAACATTAAGAAACTTGCAAAGGCAATAAGTGGTGCAATTAGGCCTTTTAATTCATTCATAATTATGCATGGCCCACTATTCCTACTTGCTTGCTTTCTTATACATTCTACTGTCCTTGAACAGCAATACATGCTATTTCCAAATAGACACGTTAGTATTAATGAGCTGGTATATAACTAAGAATCATGTTTTTGTTTCTGTTTGATTACTAAAGTTACTTTATCTTTTCTGTGTCTTCTTCCTCCCCATTTAAACTAGACGTAAGTCAATTGTACTTTTTGCAGAAAATAGGAGAAAAAGATGAGAAAATAGAAAGGACAACATTACAATGTAATAGGAAAATAATGACTGAAGGTTTGCTATCTACTCTTCCAGTTTGAATAGAGTCATCCTGGAAATTTATAATTTTATTTGAACTTTCAAGGGATCTTTAATTTCCTGACAATAATAGAAGTCATTCAACAGATTTGAAAATGTTTTGTGATCCTAAATATATAACCAAATGTACAGAAATATTTTGAACACTAGAAAAATACAAATACTTTGAGACTAGGGTGTTAGATAATTTGTAATGCTTTCAAATATTTTCAATTATATGAAAAATACAGGTTCACCTTAAAGAGAGAGAATGAGCACAGATGGTTTGTAGGTTAGGCATTTAGCAGCTAATCACAAGGTTGGTGGTACAAACTCACTAGTTGCTCTGCAAGTGAAAAGGAAGGTTGTCTGCACCAGTGAAGATTTACTATCTTGGGAACCCTATGTAAGGTCACTATGACTCAGAATTGACTCAATGGCAGTGAGTTTGGATTTTCAACAAAGAGATAAATACAGAGAAACAGTACACAGGACATTACTTAGATAGTAATAATGAAAAAAATCTATGGACTCTGACTTGTGTAGTCATTTATTTTTTCCTTTTGGTGGGGAGTGGGGAGTTATTGTTTAATGGGTATAGAGAGACTGGAGTAATGAAAAAGATTTTGGAAGCAAATACTTATGTTATATGAAAACAAAAAACAAAAACATGGAAACCATCTGATTATTTTCATCATATCCCAGTACATTTCCTCACCTACATCCAGACTTCCTCTGTCCATGGTCAAGAAGAGACAATCTCATTGTTCTTGTGTATTTGTACCATCCTTTTATACCTCTCTCAATGCTGAGGTGCTAACTTTCTATGTATCCATTCACTCATTCAATCAGCAAATATTTAATTTCAGCCATTCATGAACACATAGTTGAATATATACAACATGACAGACTCTCTGCCACTTGCAAGAGGTGTAGAAAAATAACATGCTAGGTCCTGCTCCTAGAAATGTATAATTCTAAGGGAGAAGATAGTGGGGAGAAACAGAAACAATACTTTGAAAAGTAGTTTCAAGTATGATAGTAATTACATACAATAGAAATGACATTGGAGAGTTCACTGATAGGTATAACCTTGATTAGTAATGAGTGGTGGCAAGTGCTGTAAGAAAAAATAAGACAGAGACTTTGAAGCAAAAAGGAAGGCACATTCAAAAACTGAAAGAAGCTGTAGACTAGAGCATGAGAAAAAAAAATTATATAAAACAAACAAAAAATTAATTTTTGAAAAGGGTAAAAGTGATACTATTTGACCTAAACATGTTTAAGAAGTTGCTAGTTAATTATGCCAAAGTTATTATGCCAAAAAAATTTATAAATAACTGCAATTAAGAGAAAAATTCAAAACAATTTATCCTCTAAGAGGAAGGTAACAAGATAAATTGAATTTATTTTCTCAACTACTAATTTGACATTGAATTTTATGTTCTAAGAACAACGGTTTTGTAGAAAACTAGTGAAGTTTTCTGCATAAATTCTGAATAAAATGTATAGTTAATTGTATCACATTTTAAGAAAACCATTTTTTGATGATAAAGTCCTAGTAATTCATATGTTTCCTAATGTATTGAAATCTGATTCATTCCCTACAGTTGTTGTTAAGTGCCTTTGAGTAAGTTCCAAACACTGACGTGAAAACTTTAGCCTGACAAAAGATACTTCCATCCTTTTTTAGGAGTGAGATACACTTTATGAAAAAATATTAATATATAGTTCAAATTCTTCTTTTATATTTATACAAAATTTTTTTAAAAAATTAAAAATTGTTTTTTATATTTATATTCATTTTAATCAACTCTCTAAAACAAGGGAATTAATTCACATTCTTTTTCATTTCATTGCCAGTTGTCTTCATTATGTCAATGCTAATTAAAATAAGTTGTTGTTGTTGTTGTTAGGTGCTAGCTAGTCGGTACCAACTCATAGCAACCTTATGCACAGCAGAATGAAACACTGCCTGATCCGGGGCCAACCTACTACTATTGCCACGCTTGCATTAAAATAAGTAGTAGCAGGTTTTCGTGAAATTAGATGGTCAGTAAGAGTTGTGTGACTATCAAGTATTTTAAGTGATCACTAAAGCCAGAGTCCACTCTTACCCTTTTGTTTATATTTGCACATTTTGGACAAAATATCTATCTTCTTTCTTCACAGAACACATGTTTCTAGATTGCTTTCACTTGAGTATTTTATAATGGGTACAAGAGAATTTATCATTCAAACAAAGGTCCTTTTGAGATTGAATGAACCAGTAATTGTAATTATTTCAGGAAATAGTTGTAAATTGCAACTGTGCTGACAAATCAGAGTGTTACCCTAGCCATAAGGAAATTAGGACAGAGATTCAAACAACATGACATATCTGAAATATTATGTCAATAAAGATTGTTGTTGTTTTGTGCTAGTGAGAAAGTTCCAACTCATAGGGACACTTTATAGGGCTTCATAGAGTCGCTTGCAGGTTTGAACTGCCAACTTTGTGTGTACCAAGACAGTGCTTATCCTACAGTTTCACACCAGGATTTCAATAATGATCAGACTTTTATAATATACAGCCCACTCTATCAAATACCTTATTGTAGGGGTGAAAGCTACTAGGTAGGGGACATTATCATTTAAAAATCAATAAAAATGATGATGAGAATAACTGTATAGTAAATAATACTCAGAAGAGTATATCGGATATTTTGGGACAGTTGTTGTTAAGTGCCATTGAGTCAGTTCCGACCCATAGCGACCCTTATAGGGATTCCAAGGGGCAGCTGGTGAGCTTGAACTGCGGATCTTGCAGTTCAAACGGCTTTACATCTGGCGCATTAACCCACAGTGCAATACCAGTAAGTTTCTGTTAATGAAACAAAGGACAACTCAAAAAATGAGAGTGAGAATGGTTGTACAACTTTAAAAAAACGTAATGAATATCACTTAATTCTATATGTAGAAAATGTTTTCTGATCTGCTATACATACTCTGGTAGCATAGTGGTTACGAATCGGGCTGTGGACTGCAAGGTTAGCAGTTCAAAACTACCAACTGTTCAGCGGGAGAAAGATGACGCTTTTTGCTCCCGTAAAGATTTACAGCCTGGGAAACCCTGTACAGGGTCACTGTGAGTCTGAACCGACTCCAAGGCACACAACAACAATATACATACTCTCAACAACCAAAATAATATAATTTATCATTTTAAAAAATCCATCAATTAGTATTTTTTAAATTAAGAAAGCTGAGACAGTATGATGGTGTACAATGTGTAAAATAAGGGTAAGAAGATAGTATTTGTTGTTAAGTGCTATCTAGACTCATTGTGGCCCTGTGTGAGGTTTCTGAGGAGTGGATGGTAAGCTTAAACTGCTGACCTTGCAATTCAAACTGACTATACGAAAATAGAAATTGAAAACAGGAGTAGTATTTAATATGAAGACTGAAACTATCATGTTGAAAATAATTTTAGGTCAAAATTGTTATTGGAAGACAGCGGTTTAGATTCTCCTTTTGAAATTTGTGAAAAGAAATTGGCATTAAATTTGAACTGCTGACCTTGCGATTAATAGCCCAACCTGTAATTCACTACACAAACAGGAACGTGACTAGTGTTTAATAGATGTGCCCTGAATTGGACTCCAAGTTCCCTTTTCACTCTAAATATTGTGAGTTTCTGAATGATATTGATATTGATCTAGTTATGCTTGATCTATCTTCTGAAAGCAAGTCATTTGGGGCACACAGATGTTCAATTTATCACTAGAAGTGCCTGATTGAATTGTGGACAGAGTTTGTTTATTGACAGTGGTGTGGATGTTTATAGGTTTTCAGAGCTTAGATTGAACCTCACTGTAGAGCTCAAAAGAAATTCAGCAACTTCACTGAAGCAGAATTACCATCCTCTATGAAAAAGGAAACTATGACAGCTATAAATACCATGAAGGAACTCCATTTAACATAAACAAAACTCTTTCCATTATAAAGATTTTATATGGCAGCTGGTGAATTTGAAAGACAGCGATTCTGTAAACCAGAAGTAGAGGTAAACCCAGATGCTGTCATATATGTAAACCTCTTTACCAATCTTAAGTAATAGACCTGGGAGGAGCTTCCTTTCTTGCCAACTCTCGTGCGTTTCAAGTATTCACTTGACAACCTGAAATTGCTCTTCTATCTCTTGATTATGTTTTCTAATTGTTTAGAATGCTTCATCCCTAAGGTTAGTCAATATATGTATCTTTCCCTGGGACAATGAGACTTCTGTTTTGCTAAATATACTTAGATTAAATTCAAAGCTTTATTTTGTTTTGAACCTTATTGTTGTTGTTGTGAAGGGCCGTCGAGTAGATTACGACCCATAGCGATCCTGTATAGTGTTTCCGAGGAGCACCTGGTGAGTTTGAACTACCAACCTTGCAGTTCAAATGGCTTTGCAATCTGGCGCATTAACCCACAGCGCCACACCAGGTGCCATCTATTCAGTACGAACTCATAGCAACTCTACCACAACAGAACAAAATAGTTCCTGGTCCAAACCGAACAATCATTGTTAAGTTTGAGCCAGTTGTTGCTGACTCTGTGCCAATCCATCTATCTCATTGGGTGTCTTCCTCTTTCTCATGACATTTCGCTTTACCAAACATGAAGTCCTTTCTCAGGGACTGCTTCCTCCTAATAATATGTCTGAAGTACCAGAGACAAATTCTCACCATTCTGACTTTTAACAAGAATTCTAATTGTATTTCTTACAATATAGATTTGTTTGCTCTTTTGGCAGTCCATGGTACTTTTAATATCCCTCACCAACATCATAACAAAAAT
>NW_006409136.1:22090-22960 GCF_000296735.1 Chrysochloris asiatica
CTCAGGCAGCTCCCTGTCATTGTATGGTGGCAACCATTTAAAAATTTTCATAAGCAAAATTTTACTTGTATGACATATTAATGATATTTTCTGCTTATTTCCAAATACTGTTGGGTCATCTTTTTTGAAATGGGCACAGATATGAATTTCTTACAATCAGTTAACTGAATAGCTGCCACTTTATTTTTTATTTATTTATTTTTTTTTTGGCTAGATAAATGAGTCCCTTCAGTGCCACATTTGTTTGTTGAAATATTTCAATTTGCATTCCATCTATTCCTGGAGCTTTGTTCTTTGCCACTGCCATCAGTACACCTTGGACTTCTTCATTCCATATCATTGGATCTTGATTATATATTACTTCTTGAAATGGTTGAACATGGATCATTTCTTTTTGGTACAGTGACTGTGTATTCCTTCCATCTCCTTTGGATGCTTTGTGCATCAGTCAGTATTTTGTGCATAGAATCCTTCAGCATTTCAAGTAATAGCTTAGATTCCCCCCACCCCTGTCTTTTCAGCTTGATAATGGTGAGTGTATTAATCCCATTTGGTTTTCTAACTCTGTGTCATTATATTTGTCTTTGTCTTCTTGTGCTGCCCTTTGAAATTTTATATTCAGCTCTTTTGCCTCCTCATTTCTTACATTTAGTTTAGCCTTTCTATGCTGTAAAGCAAGTTTCACTCTCATCTGACATCCATTTTGATCTTTTCTTCATTTCTTATCTTTTTAATGCTT
Source organism: Chrysochloris asiatica (assembly GCF_000296735.1). Lineage (NCBI taxonomy): Eukaryota > Metazoa > Chordata > Mammalia > Afrosoricida > Chrysochloridae > Chrysochloris > Chrysochloris asiatica. The sequence goes on from NW_006409136.1 coordinate 22,830, forward strand.
TCTTCCTGTATGACGTTCTTGATGCAATCCCACAACTCTTTTGGTTTTCAGCCATTAGTGTCTACTGCATCAAATCTGCTCTTGATATGATCTCTAAACTTAGATGGAATACGATCAAGGTCATATTTTTG
>NW_006409136.1:44144-51410 GCF_000296735.1 Chrysochloris asiatica
ACACACTATATTATCTCTGATATCAAAGGTCATTCAAAGTGAAAAAACAGTGGAGATAATTAAATACTCCCAAACAAACCCCCTGCCTTCAATTCAGTTCCAACTCACAGCTACCTGATAGAGCAGAGTAAAACTGTTTCAGATGGTTTGTTGTTGTTGTTAAGCGCCATCGAGTCGTTTCTGACGCATAGCGGCCCTTGTAAAGGGTTTCCGAGGCTGTAAATCTTTACCGGAGGAGAAGCCTCATCTTTCTCCCGCGGAACAGCTGGTAGTTTCGAACTGCTGGCCTTAAGGTTCGCAGGCTGTAAATCTTCATAGAAGCAGACTGCCTCATCTTTCTCTCATGGAACAACTAGTGGGTTCTAACCTTTAACCTTCTAGTTAGCAGCCCAATGCTTAATGCTGTACTGCCAAGGCTCCAAGATAATCTTAAGGAGAAAAAGATCTTTAAAATTGGTTTTACAGGATTTGTAATGGTAGATCATGAATCATAGAAGGACTAAGTGGCATTTACATGGAGTCCTGGTGTGGTGCTGTGGGTTAATGCGCCAGACTGCAAAGCCATTTGAACTACAAGGTCGGTAGTTCAAGCTCACCAGCTGCTCCTTAGAAACCCTATACAGGGTCGCTATGAGTCGGAACCAACTCTACGGCACTTAACAACAACAGGATGATAATCACAAGTATGGTGGGTAGAGGAGTTCTTCATAGAAAACTAGAGGTACATGTTGAAATTAGGCTATTACTGTCGACAGGGAATGATATCCTATGGTCATCTGTGAAGGTGTATCTTCGATGTCACTAAATGAAAGAGGTCTGTGGGTGGCTGAAAGCAGAATTGCATGCAGTCATCATCTGGTAGCGTAGTGGTTACGAATCGGGCTGCGAACCTTAAGGTCAGTGGTTCGAAACTACCAGCCGCTCCGCGGGAGAAAGATGAGGTTTTCTACTCCCGTAAGGATTTACACCCTCGGAAACCCTGTACAGGGTCGCTATGGGTCGGAACCGACTCGAAGGCACTTAACAACAACAACAACAACAATCATCTGTGTAGTGCTGACATTTTCAGTAGACCACCAAGTCTTTCTTCTAAGGTTCATCTGTGTGAACTTGAACCTCATTATTAAGGTAGTACTTGCCAGGTTTCACACATGGAAGGTGAGAATTCTAACACTGAACCACCACAGTCTGCCTAATTGTGCATAAAATACTAATTTGGTACATTTAGATTGATGGTTTGAGATATATTTAGAATTATTATTAATACTAATTGTTTAGTTTTATTCTCTATTAATTATGATTCAATTGCTTATATAAAATGTATTTCTTATTTAAGTTTTAGAAAGAGTTTTCATATGTACAGTTTTTCATCTAAATTATAGAAAATATACAATACCAATTTCAATGTATAATATGTATGCCATATCAAATATTTGATAAGACACCTAAATTCATATATCATTGACCAATAGTCTACATTAGGCAAAGGTATGAGTCAAAGAGATGAGCATGGGTAGGCTTGTACAACATAAAATCATAAAATATAATTATCTTTTAAAAAATGAATCGAGAATCTTAAATTTTCATATTTTTTTTCCTATGATCAAGTTGCAATAGCTTTTGTGTTCATGTGAAACAACCAGCTTTTTCCACTATGTAGTTATGTTGTTGTTGTTAAGTACTGTGGAGTCGGTTCCAACTCATAGCAACCCTGCACAAGGTTTCTGAGGCTATAAATCTTTACAGGAGCAGAAAGCCTCATTTTTCTCCCACGTAACAGCTGGTAGTTTCGAACTGCAGACCTTAAGGTTCGTTCACAGCCTGATTCGTAACCACTACACTACCAGAGATCCTTATAGTAGTTATAGAAGAAACAAAATCAGAATACTCCTTAAAAGTGAGGATGATAAGATAGCAGCTTACTTACTTTGTGCGTGTTGTATGGAAATATCAAATGCTAGTAAAGGACATTAGTGAAAACTATGGAAACCCTTAATGAGATGGATTGGCACATTAGCCCCTACAATAAGCTCAAACCCATAAAAAATTATGGAGGTGACACAAGACTGGATGACATCAGTTCATGAGTTGGAGTAAATTTATTTGCAACTAACAACAACAACATTAGTGTTTTCATAGGTGTTTCAGATCATTTTTCCACATTGAATTCTTTATTCTCAGAAGAAATTTTACATTTAATGTATAATAGAACAAGTCATGTTTCTTACTAATTAGTTAGATAATAATTACATTAATTTGAATAAATGAGTAAGATTGTAGTCCTCTGTATTAAATTGTGATTCGCTTACTTAATCAATCTCAGTACTTAGCAAAGAGGCAATATTTGCATTTGAACTTTCTGGATAAAGGATTGCTACATAATTATATTCTAAAATATTCTGATTAATTTTGAGAAGATTCAATATTGAAACTCAAGGAGAATATTTGAAAGTTCTAAGAAGTGTGGAATTTCATTTTGACCCTAGTTCTGTCTGTGATTACAGATAACTCTCTTCACATCACATAATGAGATTGAATATTTTTAAAATCTAAAATAATATTAATACTTATTCATCTAATAAATTATTTCTTCATGCCAACTGAGCCACCTCAATTCTTAAAAAGTAACTTTTGAAAGGCATGGATACATTCTGCAAAGATGAACATATATGTCTTTTTATTTCACTTTGTTGAAACTTTGGGAAATATAGTATCATCCATCTGTAGGATATTTTTTGTTGTTGTTAGGTGTCTTTGAGTCAGTTCCAACTCATACTGACCCTATTCACAACAGAATCAAATACTTCCCAGTCCTGCAACATCTTCTCAATTCTTGGTATGTTTCAGTCCATCATTGCTGCTGCCATGTCAATACATCTCATTGAAGTTCTTTCTAATTTTTGCTGGTCCTCCACTTTACCAATCATGATCCCATCTCCAGGAATTGTTCTGGTGTGGAGCTGTGGGTTAATGCACCAGACTCCAAAGTCATTTGAACTGCAAGGTCAGTGGTTCAAGCTTATCAGCTGCTCCTTGGAAACCCTATACAGGGTCGCTATGGGTCGGAACCAACTTGACGACAATGAACAACAAACAACAACAATATGACCAAGGAAGAAGATAAAAGTCTCCCCATGCTTGCTTCTAAGGAAGACTCTGGCTGTACTTCTTCCAAGATAGTTTTCCTGTTCTTCTAGCAGTATATAGTATTTTCTCTTCTTTTTTTTTTTTTTTTTTCAAGTTTTTCTGTGAATTGAGTGATACATGGGGAAACATCAGTTTTACACTCATCCTATTGTATTCATTTCATTGCAATGACTACGATCCCCTGCTTGCTTCATCATTCAACAGTAATTGCTTCTGTTTCTTCTGTTTGTTTTTTGGAGGGGATGTGCACCAAAACACTCAAGAATATACTATCATTCAAATAGCCAAAGGGCACACCCTACAAGCCTGCCCCCCAGCCTCCAGCACATACCCCCTCTCTCTTCATGAGTCTAAAGTCTTCAGCTGTTCCATCTCTCCATGCCATCATCTCTGCCTCCATCTCTGGGTAAGGTCCCACACTCTGCTCTTGCTCTTCTCTCTTCATGGTCCCAGGGTCCTCTGCTCCAGGACTGTAAGATCGACAATTCACCACTTTTTGCTACAAAGCTTTTGCATCTACAGTGGCAACAATCACAATTAGTCATGATAACAATTACTCACTATTGAATCCTGAGAGTCTTGTCTCCATCTCCTTTCACCAGACCTGTCCAGACCTGTCCAGACAGAATGAAGCCACTCAGTTGGGATTCTACCTTCCCCTGCACACTCTGAATCTAAACTCCCTCTTGAAAACTTGTAATCCAGTCACTTTGTGCCTTTACAACACCCCCTCCCCCAATTTTAGGTAGCCAATGTCTAAATTGCCCATCTCTATCAACCCCGTGAACAGAGGGGATGGGAATGATCCTTGCTAGTACATAGTATTTTCAATATTGTTCTCTAACACCATAATTGAAATGCATCAGGTCTTCTATGACCTTCCTTATTCATTGTACAACTTTCACATGAATATGAGGCAACTGAAAATGTAACGTCTTGGGTCAGTTGCACCTTAGTACTTACACTGACATCTTTGCTCTTTAACACTTGGAAGGATTTTTTGCAGCAGATTTGACTAATGTGATGCTTCATTTTATTTATTGACTGCTGCTTCCATGAATGTTGATTGAGGATACACTAAAAATGAAATCTTTAAGAACTTCAGACAAGTAATGACTCTTGCTCCAATCCTGATGCCATGTTTGTCTTCATATACTCTAGCTTCTCTGATGATCTGATCAGCATATAGGTTGAATAAGTATTTTCAAAATGAAACATCATTCTAGTAAGTTGTCACCAGTAAATTATACTAATATACAACTGGATACTAGAATTAGGTTTAAGAGGTCACAACCATCTAGAATGAACTGAGAAAGTCCAGTCCAATGTACATTAGATTGTATTCCTTATGCTAATAGCACAGCTGTCCAGATTACTCATGAAAAAGACCATTAGCCAACTGGACTAATTGGTTTGGCTGCTTTTTCCTCTCTATGCTTGGCTACATATAAATGTCTGATTTCCTCTTGTAAGTTTACCTTTGCATTGTGTTTCCCAGTGTAATACTTAATTTTCTAATTTCTAGCAATGTAAATCCAGACAGTTGTAAATGTCACTCTGGAAAAACTTCTAAGCCAAAATTTATCAACCTTTTAAAATTGTCTGAAGTAATCAGGAAATATTAGATAGAAGCTTGAATGGCATGCTCACTTCAACTTACTGTTTGCATTATTAAAGTGCTGGCTGCTGCTCAAATATCTCATTATTTGGCACATCAAAACAGAATAAGTATGTTGTTGTTAAATGCCATCGAGTTAGTTTGACTCATAGTAACCCTTTATAGGGTTTCTGAGGAGTAACTGGTGAGATATAACCACCGACCCTAGAGTTCAAACCAACCTTGTGGTCCATTGCTTATTCATACAGTGCAACACAGAACTGAGAATAAAAATGTAACATATCATGCCAACAATATCAATATCACTATTTTGGTTTGCAAACAGGTCATGTAGAAATGACCTTAAAGAAATGAGAAATAATCTCAGAAGTGACACAGGCATCTTTGGAATTTGGCGAATCCAAATTATTTTTAGATGCTATAATTGTTTTTCGTTTTGTTTTGTTTTAAGGTTTTTATTGTGGATTGAGTGAAAGGTTACAGGGTAGATCGTCAGTGTTACATTCAACAAATCATATACCTTGTTTCATTACAATGATTATAATCTCCTCCATGTACCATCAGTTAACAGTATTTCTCTCTATCCACTTTAGCTTTAAAAAACAAACAAACAAACAAAAAAACAAAAAAATCACTCAGGCATATATAATAATTTACATCTACAAAGGGCACGTTCTGCAAGTCAGCCTCCTGGTCACCAGCTTTCAGTCCCTCTCTTCCCATGAATCTAGAGTCCTCAGCTGCTCCCCCTCTCCATGATCCCATCTCTGCCTCCATCTCTGACGGCTCTGCTTCTCTGGATAAGGTCCCGCATTCTGCTTGTGCTCTTTCCCTTTAATGGTCCTAGGGTCCTCTGTTTCTGGGCTGTAATATTAACCATTCCTCTGTTTTTGTTACAAACCTTCTACCTTTACAATTGTGACAGTTGTAATTAGTCACGATAATAATTATTCACTATTAAATCATACGAATCTTATCTCCATCTCTTTTCACCAGACACAGCTAGACAAGATGAAAACTATTCAGTGGGGACTCTTTCTCACCCCCACTCTCACTCTTAAAGTAAACTCCGTCTTGAAATCTTGTAAGTCAGTCACTTCATGGCTTTAGAGCCCCCTCATTTTAACTAGACAATGTCTAAATTACCCGTCCCTATCTACCCTGTGTACAGAGGGGATAGCACTGATACTTGATCTGAAGACTCCTTCCCTCTCTGTTGGTATTTAGAGGTACTACCTCCGTGAGTATAGGTCAGGTTCATCAAACTGTAGCAATTTACTCTTGTTTCCTTTATCCAAAAAAAAAATTTTTTTTTTGTAATTTTCCTCTAGTCGAGCTCTGATTATCAAGTCTTTGAGGCTAAGTGAAATGGGTATTGTCTGCAAGTTTGGGTGTTCTTGTGCATCTCCCCTCACTTCATATCAGATGGATGCTTCACTCTCAGCTCTAGCCCTCTGTGGCTCTGTCCTTGTCCATGGGCTCATATGTCCCCGGGTCTCACCACACTTTGGAGCAACCAGCCCTTCCTCTTCTCTTTCTCATCTCCAGATCAATGGGAGTCAATGGACTGTGGTTGAACATAGCACATTTCTTCATTGCTGCCTTTCCCCCTCTTCTACTCATCAGGTGACCAATGTGGTCACCAGCAAGCTTACATGCCTGTTCATGTGTTCCTTTTGAGTTTCAGTCTTAGAGGGAAGTTTGTCCTGAAGGAACTTGATTGCTTGCCTTGATGGCTTCCTTGCAAACAGCTTGCTTATTCTTGTAGTGGCCAGTCATGCTGACATTTTTGTTTTGAATTTTTCCTGATTATCTTTCTTTGAAAATATATCTTCTGTTGCTCTAGCTGTTCCAGGTCTGTCTGCTTATCCTTGCTAGTGGGAATGTCCCACTTCATAAAGTTCTGGATGGGACTCAGGTTTCCACCTAAGATCCTATACTCTGCAAAGGCTTTGCATGAGGCCTATTTCACTGGGCAACTTCTAGAACCCCTTTTAGGTATTCTAATCAGTTATAGGCTGAAGAGGGCTTACAAGTTTTCTGTAATCATGTTTCTCAACATTCCTTTCTATTCCACTCAATTGTGTATTTTACGATAGTAGGCAAGGGAAACCAATATTCATAAGACAGTCAAGCATTTTAGCATTATTTCCCCTCTTCAAACTATGCCTAAATCCATGTATCATAGAGCCCTGTTGTTCCAAAGTTGAGCATGCATCCCTATTTACCTCTGTCCCGCTTAGGCCATGCAAACTTGTCTCAGTGTTCCCCTATCTGTCTTATTCTTCTGCCTCCTCCTCATTCTTATATTGCCCTCCCTAACACCTGAACTAAATCGCCCACCCCAACCCCACTGTTGTGGTTACCTTATATTCCATTAATTCTCCCCTCCATTTAAGACAGTCTGTTTTATCCTGACCTTCTCACCATCTGGATCTCTGTTCCTCTGTGTTTACCTTCTTCCACATTGTAATTGTTTTGATCATAGACTGACCTCCCAG
>NW_006409136.1:53260-55124 GCF_000296735.1 Chrysochloris asiatica
CCCTGAGCCTGCTTGGTCCAGTATTCTGTGTTGTTGCTGATGGAGCTCCTCACTGCACTTCTACCCGATCCACCATCTTGTATGCTCTCCTAGATGTTATAATTGTTTGTTTTGTTTTACAGAAGAAATAAAATTTGGTTTTATAGAAAACTAAGTATTGATAGAATACATAACAGATTCAAGAAGCACTGGGCAGATTTGTAAACAGTAACATCATAAATCTACCATTCATCTCTCATTTTGTCATGATATGGTGGCTTGTGTGCTGCTGTGAGTCCAAAACGGCTAGAAGCTATCCCAACAGTATTTTAAATATCAGCAGCATTCTTTATGTTTAACGGTTTCAGCTGAGCTTTCATACTAAGACGGACTAGGAAAATGGAGTATTGAACCAGTTCTGAAAGGTTAGTCCCAGAAAACTTAATAAGTTCAGCAGAACATTGTCTAATACAGTGGGGAAAAATGAGTCTCAGATTGGAAGGCACTCCAAATACAACTGAGTAAGAGCTGCCACTTCAAGGTAAAATTGATCTTTATGTCATGGATAAAATAAAGTTTTCAGGACCTTGTTTTTCTGATGGGGCACAACTCAAAATGGTAAGAAACATAGAGAAACACCCATTAATAATTGAAACATGGAATATATGAAATTTTAATCTAGGAAAATTTAAAGATGAAAAAAGAAACACAAAGATCAAAATGCTAGGCATTAGTGAGCTGAAATAGACTTGTGTTGGTCATATTTCATTGGACAACAAATTGAAGAGGATTGGTGTTATATTCATTATTAAAATGAGTATTTCATGATCTACCTTGAAATACAAAGCTATCTTTTAAATTGTTGCTGTTGTTGTTAAGTGCCATCAAGTTGATTCTGACCCATAGTGACCTTGTATAGGGTTTACAAGGAGCAACTGGTGAGCTTGAACCACCAACCTTGCAGTTCAAATGACTGCAGTCTGATGTATTAGACCACAGTGCCACACCAGGACTTCATCTTTTAAATAGGATTATATAAATATGCCTACAAAAAAGTCCAGGTGATACCACTATTATTCAAACTTACACACCAATCACTAAAGCCAGAGATGATGAAACTGAAGAATTCTACCAACTTTTCAGTCTGAAATTGATGAAAAATGCAATCAAGATGCACTGAAAATTACTGGTTATTGCACTGTCAAAGTTGGAATCAAAGAACAGGGATTAGTTATTGGAAAATATGGACTTAGTGATAAAAGTGATGCAAGAAATGGCATGATAGAATTTTACAAGACAAATGAATTACTCATTGCAAATATCTTTTGCAACAACGTAAAAGACCACTGTACACATATACCTCACCAGATGGACTATACAGGAATCAAATTGACTATATCTGTGGGAAGAAATGATGGAGAAGTTCAATATTATCAGCCAAACAAAGACCAGAGATTGACTGTGGAACAAAACACCCACTGCTCAGTTGCAAGTTCAGTCTGAAGTGAAGAAAATTAAAATAAATCCACAAACGTCAGATATGACCTTGAACATATTCCACCTGAATTTAGAGACCATCTCAAGAATGGATTTTATACAATGAGATACCATCTCACACCAGCAATAACAACAAAGATCAAAAAAGTTGAGGATAATAAATGCTGGCGAGGATGAGGAGAGACTGGGACACTCCTGCATTGCTGGTGGGACTGCAAAATGGTCCAGCCTCTCTGGAAAGCAATATGGCGCTTTCTCAGAAGGTTGAAAATAGAAATACCATTCGATCCAGCAATTCCGCTACTTGGTATTTACCCACAAGAAAAACGAGCCACAACACGGGAAGATATATGCACTCCTATGTTCATAGCTGCACTATTTACAATAG
>NW_006409136.1:55981-58682 GCF_000296735.1 Chrysochloris asiatica
GGAGTCTCAAGTGAGTAATATCCAACCTGTCTAGGAGGGCTGATGAAAAGAAATGCAGATGGGTCTCTGGTGATGCAGGGGTGAATAATTGTTATCAGGATGGATTGTGAGGACTGGAAAGGTAAAGGTGGGTATTTTATAGCAAGGAGGGATGTGATTAACATTTCGGTCTAGGAGCAAAGCCCCCTGGGACCATCACTGGAGAAGAACAGAAATCGGGACCCCACCCAGAGAAGCAGCAAGGCCTGAGATGGAGACAGAGAGGATGTCATGAAGAGATGGAGTGGCTGAAGACTTGAGATCCAGGGAGGGAAGGGTGCTGTGTGCTGAGGACCATGGGATGAGAGGAGGCGCCTGCAGGGTATAACCTTTGGTTGGATGATGATTCATGGATGGGATGGTAACTATGGCAATGAAATGATGTATGATAGAATGAGTGTAAAGCTAACGTTGCCCCATGTAAACTATCACACAATAAAAGGGGAAAAAAAAAAAGGAAAAAAAAAAAGAATAGATTTGATGTATTAAACACTAATGTGCAAAGACTAGAAGAGTTGGAGGATGACATCAAGGACATAATAAAGAAGGAAAACAAAAGGTCATTTAAAAGACCAGAAATAAACAAAAGACTACAATTGATATCAGAAGAAATTCTGAAATGAGTTCATGAACATATAGAAGCTAAAGCCACTGAAAGAATGATGAAGTAAAAGAGTTGAACAGAAAATTTCAAAGGGGAACTCAATAAGGTAAAATGAAGTATTATAATGAATGTGCCAAGCCATAGCTGTTGTTGTTGTTAAGTGCTGTCGAGTCGGTTCTGACCCATAGCGACCTTGTACAGGGTTTCCAAGGGTGTGAATCTTTACAGGAGTAGAAAGCCCAATCTTTCTCCCGCGGAGCAGCTGGTAGTTTCGAACTGCTGACCTTAAGGTTCACAGCCCGATTCATAATCACTATGCTACCAATGGAAAGAACAGGATAAGCATTTCTCGAGCTGAAAGAGCTTTGGAAAACTTCCAAACCTAGGGCCACAATATTGAAGGATTATATGGGCAAAATATTGAATGTTGCAGGGAACATCAAAAGAAGGTGGAAAGAATATACAGTCACTGTATCAAAAAGAATTAATAAATGCTCAACTATTTTAAGAAGTAGCATATAATAATATATTAAAAAACAAAACAAAACAAAAACATGGTCCTGAAGGAAGAAGTCCAAGCAATTGGAGAGAAACAACACACACACACACAAAAAAAATGCCAAATTGAAATGTTTCAAAAAACTGATGCAGCAGGGAAAGCACTTACTTGTCTATGCCAAGAAATTTACAAGACAGCTACCTGGCCAACCAATTGGAAGAAATCCATATATGTCACCATTCTAAAGAAAGTTGATACAGGAGAATGTGGAAATCATTGAAAAATACCATTAATATCACATACAATTAACATTTTAATGAAGAGCTTTCAAATACGGTTATAGCAGTACGTCAACTAGGAGCAACCAGAAATTCAACCTAGATTCAGAAGAGTATATGCAAGTAGGGATATTATTGCTGATATCAGAGGGATCTTAGCTGAAAGAAAAGAATACCAGAAAGATATTTACTTGCTCTTTATTAACTGTGCAGAGGAATTTGACAGTGTGAACCATAACAAATTATACATCATAATGAAGAATGGGTATTCCAGAAAACTTCATTTTGCTCATAGGTAATTTTTACATAGACCAAGAAAAAGTTGCCAGAACATCAGGAATGATCTGAGCCAGTGTTACATATTTTTCCTGTACTTATTTTATCTGTATGCTGAGCATATAATTTGAGAAGATGTGTTATACGAAGAAGAACATGATATTGGAATTGGAGGAAGACTCTAACAACGTATGATATGCAGATGATACAACTTTGCTTGCTGGAAAGGAAGAGGATTCAAAATACTTATTGATCAAGATAAAATAAAACAGCCTTCAGTATGGAATGCATCTCAATTGTAAAGAAAACCAAAATCCTCACAACTGGGCCAAAAAATAGCCTCATGATAATCAGAGAAAAGATTGAATTGTCAAAGATTTCATTTTGCTTGGATCTACAATCAACACTCATGGGAGGAACAGTCAAGAAACCAAAAGATGTATTAGACAAATCTACTGTAAAAGATCTCTTTCAATTGTTAAATTAACAAAGGTGTCACTTTGAGAACTAAGGTGTAACTGACCCCAAAGCCATGGTGGTTTCAATCACCTCATATGCATGTGTAAATTAGACAATAAATTAGGAAAACCTTAGAAGAATCAATGCTTTTGAATTATGGTGTTAGCAAAGAACAATGAAAATGCCATGCGCTTTTTTTTTTTATGTTTTATTGTGAATTATGTGGTAGTTTACATGGGAGAACATCAGCTTTACATTCATCCTATCTATCATACCTTTACATTGCCATGGTTACAATCCCCTCCATGCATCATCAACCAACCAAAGGGTATATTCCACAAGTCTGCCCCCTGGTCATCAGTACACAGCCCCTCTCCCTCTCTGGGTCTAGAGTTCCCAGCTGCTCCATCTCTCCACATCATCATCTCTGCCTCCATCTCTGGCATCACTGTTTCTCTGGGTAGGATCCCACACTCCCCTCTTTTTCCTTGATGGTCCCAGGGACCTCCACTCCTGGACTGCAAAGTCGGCCACTTACCATGGACT
>NW_006409136.1:59282-61260 GCF_000296735.1 Chrysochloris asiatica
TAATAATATTTATTTTCTCTTCTGGCCAATTTTTATTGCCTGTGTAGTTTGAATGATAATTGCATAAAAATGTGCTAGTTTTGGACAATGATTTCTACCTTTATGCTATTAGTGCTGTACAAAATGAATTCTCTGGCATAACTTCACAATAATATTAATCGCTTGAAGCATAAAAAAAGCATGACTTTTAATTTGCAATACAGTGTTAAAGGTCACCCTTATTTTTAGTCTTGACTCAGTTTGAGAAACAAACAATACATCATTTTAAAATAACAGCTCTCACACCTCCATTATTTTTTTAATCTTTATATCTATGGCATAACCTTTACCTTCAGCTTGATTATAATTGATGTGGGATTATTAAATATAAAATAATTTACAAAGTGAAAAACTTATTTTTATTTGCCAGTTTAATAATAGCAAAAGACAAAAAAAATAAAAGTAAAAAAAAGTATTCTAACCCAGGTACAGGTTATTAGAGTTGTATGCTTAAATATTAAGTTGGGAAAATATAGTGGGATAACTTAAATACTAAAGTGCCATTCTTGCATGTTTACCCTCAAATTTATTTCTACTGTTTTCTTACTCTATTGCTTACAGAGGTATTTCTTGCCCACAAGTTTTTGTCAATTTAAGACAATAGGAGGCACTGAAGGTAATAGGAGGGGTGAGAAAAAGAGAGAAACCAGAGAATTTATCTTATTCTGTCTTTGTCACTGGTCGCTTCTTTGGTAGTGAGTGTAGATCCTGTGAGGACCTACTGTTATCTTTAACTGTGTCAAGTTGAAGCCAACTTATGGAGACAATATGTACAACAAAACACAATTCTATGCATTCTCATATATCTATTGTTGCTCAAATCCATTGTTGTAATCACTATGTATTTTCAGTACCTTCCAATCTAAGGGGCTCATCTTCCAGCACTAGAGTAAACATTATCCTGTTGCAATCCATAGAATTTTCATTGACCAGTTTTCTGAAGTAGATCACAAGGCCTTATTTCCTAGCCTTTATAAGATTGAAAGCTCAGCTGAGCCTTGGTGTACCTGCTGGTTTTTAAAATATTGGTGACATAGTTTACAGCATCAAAGCAACATACAAGCCACCTTAGTACAACAAAGTGATAGATGGGTGGTGGTACATGAATCTAGATTCAGGTTTACAGGAAACCACTGCCCTCATTTATTCCTCTAACCAATAGTTAAAGGTTAACTTTCTTCTAATTCCTGGGTTGTCTCACTCTCCCAGAGAGTTTCATCTCTTCCTTGACCAATGTTACAATTTCTTGATTTAAATTCCTTCTGTATTCATTATACAGAATAGTTCATTAAAATATGTCTTAACAAATCTTTTCTAGACTACAATTAATGAAAATGAATTAAGATGTTATCACTCCTATTCTAGACAATTACGTGTCCTTTGTAATTATAGAATGAAAATTTTGGTTTATTTATTTTTACTCTCCCATTAGTAAACATTTCCTGATGACTTTTTTTTTTTAAGTTTTTATTATTAATTACGTGATAGTTTACATGGGAGAACATTAGCTTTATATTCATCCTATCGTATTTCATTGTATTTCAATGATTACAATCCCCTCCATGCATCATCAAACAACTAAAGGGTACACCCTGCAAGCCTGCCCCCCAGTTGCCAGCACACAGCCTCTCTCCCCCTCTGAGTCCAGAGTCCCCAGCTGCTCCATCTCTCCAAGTCATCATCTCTGCATCCATCTTTGAAGTCAAGGCTTCTCTGGGTAGGGCCCCAAACTCCACTCCTCTCCCTTGATGGTTCCAGGGACCTGCACTCCTGGACTGCAAAATCAACCACCTCTCTCCTTTTGTTACAAAATGTCTAACATTACATTTTCAACCCACACAGTCAGTCATGATAGCCATTATAAACTATTGCATCATAAAAGTCTTATTCCCATCTCCTTTCTTCAGCCCCATCCAGGCAGATAGGAAACCACTCAGTG
>NW_006409136.1:64299-78698 GCF_000296735.1 Chrysochloris asiatica
ATTCCTTTATATGTGGTTCAGAGTTCTGGGACCATCCCCTGAACCTGCTTGGTCGGGTATTCTGTGTTGTTGTTGGCAGAGCTCTCTGCTATACGTCCACCCAATCTGCCATCTTGTTTGTTCCTTCCTGATGACTTTTTACAAATATTTTTTGTGAGATAATATACATAATACATCTTTTACATGTAAAATATAATAATTTTAGTTATTTTTCATAGTTGTATAAATATCTTCACAATCATATTTTAGAACATTTTCATCACTTTACAAAAAGCTTCAAGAATATTTTCATTGTCTCCTACTTCTATACTCAACTGGAGGCAAAAAATAATCTACTTTGTGTTTTTTGGATATTTCATATAAGGAGATCATGCAATATGTGATATCTGTTTCTTTTACTTAGCACAACCTTTTCAAAATTCATCCATATTATAGAATGTAGCTACCTTTATTTCTTTGTATTGTTAAATAATAAGATGGGCTTCAAAAACTTTATGGAACAATTCCATTATTTTTAATTCCAACTTCCACTGTTCCATAAAGTTTTTTTTTTTTTTTTAAATCCTTCATGTTCCATTGTATGAATAATCACATTTTTAAATTAATTAATTGAGTAGTTTCCAATTTGGGGCTGTTATAATGATCCACCACTGATCAGTCAGTTTGTCCTACTGTGGTGGCTTGCTTGTTGCTGTGATTCTAGAACCTATGACACAGGTATTTTAAATACAAGCAGGATCACCCACGTTGGACAGGTTTCAGCTGAGCTTTCATACAAAGAATTACAAGGAAGAAGGAGAGACAAACTACTTCCAAATATTTAGTTACTGAAAACCCTATGAACAGCGGTGGAATATTAATTACTGTCAGCACCAGAATATTAAATATTGAAACATGATGAAGAGCAACATATTATTGTTAGATATAGTAACTGAAGAGGAGCCCCACATGTTGGAAGGCACTCAAAATACAGCTGAGGAAGAGCTGCCCACCCCCCACAAGTAGAGTTGACCGTGATGATGCAAATGGAGTAAAGCCTTGGGACTTTAATTTGCTGACGGGCCACAACTCAAAATGAAGAGATGTAGCTGTAAATATACATTAATAATCAGAACATGGAATGTACAAAGTTTGAATTTAGAAAAATTTGAAATTGTCAAAAATTAAAAATAACATGGAAACATCAATATCCTATGTATTAGTGATCAGAAATGGACTGGTATTGATCATTTTGAAACTGACAATTACATGGCTTAGTATGTCAGGAATGACATATTGAAGGGAAATGGCATCACATTCATCACCAAAAGAATATTTCAAGATCTGTGTTGAAGTACACCACTGTCTATGATAGGATAATATCCATCTGCCTACAAGGAAAACCACTTAATACCACTATTATTCAAATTTATGCACCAACCACTAAAGCCAGTTATGATGAAATTGAAAAATTTTATCAAATTCTTCAGTCTGAAATTGATGAAAAATGCAATCAAGATGTATTGATAATTACTGGAGATTGGAATGTAAAGGTTGGAAAAAAAGAGTAAGGAACAGTAGTTGGAAAATCTGATCTTGACTATCGAAACAATGCTGAAAATCACATGATAGAATTTTGCAAGACCAATGACTTCCTTTTGAAAATACTTTTTGTAAACAACATAAAAGATGACTATACAGAAGAAATACACAAAAATCAATTTGACTACACCATTGGATAGAGATGGTGGAAAAGCTCTGTATCATCAGCCAAAACAAGGCCAGGGGCAGGCTTTAGAAGAAACCATAAATTGCTCATATGCAAAATCAGACTGAATGGAAGAAAATTAAAACAATTCTACAAGAACCAAAACATGACTTTCAATATATCCCGTCTGAATTTAGAAATCATCTGAAGAGCAGATTTGCTGCATTAGACATTAAAGACCAAAGACCAGAAGAGTTTCTGGATGACATCAAGAACACCATACAGTTAGAAAGCAAAAGATCATTAAGAAGATAAGAAAGAAGGAAAAACCAAAATATATGTCAGAAGAGACTCTGCTCTCCAGTGTAGAGCTGTTAAAACACATGGAAGAAATAAGGAGGTCAAAGAGCTGAAGAAAATTTCAAAGGGCAGCTTGAGAAGACAAAGTCAAATATTATAATGAAATGTGCAAAGACCTGGATTTAGAAAATCAAAACGGAAGAACATGATCAGTATTCCTCAAGAAGAGGGAACAGAAATACAAATTCAAGTCTTGACTTGAAATATTGAAAGATTATATGGAGAAAATATTGACTGATGCAGAAAGCATCAAAAGAAGTTGGAAGGAATACATAGAGTCACTGTACCAAAAAGAAATGGTTATTGTCCAACTATTTGAAGAGATAGCGTATGATCAAAAGCCTGCCATACTGGAAGAAGAAATCCAAGGTATATTGAAATAATTGACAAATAACAATGTGCTGGGAATTGATGAAATACAAAGTGAAATCTTTCAGCAAACTGATGAAACACTGGAGACACTCACTCATTTATGCTGAGATATTTGGAAGACAACTACTGACCTGCTGACTGAAATATGTCCCTATTGTGCCTATTCCAAAGAGGATTAACACAATGGAATGCGGATTCATCGAACAATATCATTAACATTACATTCAAGTAAAATTTTGCAAAAGATAATTCAAAAACGGGTGCAATGATACATTGACAGAGAACTTCCAAAAGTTCAAGTCAGATTCTGAAGAGGACATTAAATGACTGATATTAATGCTGACATCAGATAACTGAAAGCAGAGAATATCAGAAAGATAATTACCTGTGCCTTATTGTCTACACTAAGACTTTCAATTGTGTGTGGATTCATCACAAGCTATGGACAGCATTGCAGAGAATGAGTATTCCTTAACACTTAATTGTGCTCATGAGGAAATTGTACATATACCAAGAGGCAGTTATTCAAACAGAACAAGGAAACACTGGATGGTTTAAAATTATGAAAGGTGTGCAGGATGGTTGTATTCTTTCACCTTAATTATTCAATCTGTACGATAAGTAAGTGATCAAAGAAACTGGAAAACATGAAGGAAATGTGGCATCAGGACTGGAGGAAGACTCATTAGCAATCTGTGCTAGGAAGTTGATACATCCTTGCTTGCTGAAAGTGAAGAGGAATTAAAATACTGACTGTTGAAGATTGAAAACCATAGCCTTTGCTATGAGTTGTACTTCAATGTATAGAAAACAAAAATCTTTACCACTGGACAATTAAACAGCCATATAAATGGAAAAAGACTGAAGTTGTTAAAGACTTAATTTTGCTCAGATCAACCATTAACATGGTTGGAGCAGTCAAAAATCAAAGGACGTATTTCATTAGGAAAATCTCGTGCACAAGACCTCTTTAAAGTGTTGAAGAGCAAAGATATCAGTTTGAGGACTAAAATGCACCTGACCCAATTCATGGTATTTTCAGTAATCTCATATGCATGTGAAAGTTTGATAGTGAATAAGGAAACCCATAGAAGAATTGATGCATTTGAGTTATAGTGATGGAGGAGAATATTAAAAATATCATGGGCTGCCAAAAGAACAAAGCAATCTGTGTTGGAAGAAGTATAGCCATATAGCACCTTGGAAATCACAATGCCCAGACTTCATCTCTCATACTTCAGACATATGATCAGGAAGGATCAGTCCCTGGAGAAGGATATCATGCTTGATAAAGTGGAGGGTCAGAGAAAAAGAGGAAGACTCCCAATGAGATGAATTGACACAGTGGTAGCAGCAATAGGCTCAAACATAGCAATGATGGTGAGGTTGGTACAGGACTAAGCTGTGTTTCATTCTTTCATACATAGGGTCACTATCAGTCAGTACTGACTTGATGGCTCCTAACAACAACAAGAAAATTAATATTAGAATAAACATTCAATTTCAAAATTTTTGTATGTTATTATTTCTCTTATATGAGTTGGGATGTTTTGTACCCTGGCAAATCTGAGTTTAGCTTTTGAAGAAAAGTAGCTATCCTAGATACTCTAACAAAACAATATATATCAGAGAAATTAATTTCATATTAATGTTCAAAGTCATGTCATGTTAGCAAAGTTGTGGTTATATATTTCACAGTGAAGGGCATGTCACACAGTTTTAACATTAAGAAAGAAATTACAGTTCTTGTTGAGTCTCCTTGTATTCTATTTAAATTCCTTATCCAAGTACATATGACTTAATATGACCCAAAAAACTTCTAGCTGTGAGTGGACACCAGTGCAAAAGTTTTCTTTCTGGAAGGCTCAGGATTACTGGTGAGTCTAGTTATTTATTTTTGTTGCATAGAGATTCAATTAGCCTGATACCTCCTGAGGCAGATAAAGAGGTCTCAAAACAAGAAGAGAGCTGTGAATCACGGCACATTCTGACAGTTTTTAGTGAATTATATGTCTTTGGTATGGTACCTTGAATTTACTTGATATGGTTTTTGTATAAAAGTCTTCTTAAGTCAAATGATGGGGTGGAGCAGTGCAAATAGGAGATACAGTACTGTAACACTGAGATAGTTAGGTTTTCCATCCTAAAGGATTTAAAAGGAGCCATCTCAGAAGCTGGTCCTGGAACTATGAAAAAAGAAGAGCAGGAGTGGAGTGTGAGATCGCTAACTAGAAAAGCAGCCAATAAGGAGTATTGGCCGCAGAGGCAGCAGTCTGGAGAGGCAGAATAGCTGCTATCTTTCATGCCTATGGTTTGAGTAAAGCTGGGTGTCCACAGGCAGGAGACTGACTTGCCCTGTATGCATTTACAGACTGGCTAAAAGATCTTGGAAACACTTGTCAATGCAGGGCAGAAGCCAAGGGGTCACATGACTGAGAAACGAAAGACAAGAGGGAGGGGCAGTTGGTGTCAGAACAGGGTAAATAAAATTGGAGGGTAGAGGCATGCCTGACCTCTGTGCCATAAAAATCTGCATTGGGTTGGTTTTGAGTTTGATCCTCTTTCCCACTTGTAAAGCCAGAGGAAGTCAGACATGGCACCCACACAGTTTTTGCTTTTGGCAAATAACTTTTTTTTTTTTTGGAGGATTAATTTTTTCCCATCTACGGATAGGGCTGCTAACCTCAAGGTCAGCAGTTCGAAATTACCATCGGTTCCCTGGGAGAATGATGAGGCGTTGCACTCCCATAAAGATATACAGCCTGGGACACCCTGTGCAGGGTCACTATGAGTCAGAACTTAACAACAACAACAACATAGGTTCAAGAGGAGATTGCAACGGTTTATATTGATCAATAACTATTAATATTTTGAAAGAGAGGTTCGGCTTTCTTACAGAGTTACGGCAGAACTTAAGTTCCCGACAAGGGACTCCAAGGACTGTTTTGACTTCTGTGAAAACGCATTGTCATCTAGTTAATTGTGGCAGAGTAGATCTGCCCCACAGTTTTAAATCTTCACGGAAGCAGACTGCTGCGTGTTTCTCTATAGGAGCTGCTTGCTGGCGGTTTTTGTTTTTGTTGTTTTCTGGTTAGCAGTTCAGTGTGTAACTACTTCATAGTCAGGGCTTCCTCACTGCTGCTTGTAGTTAAGTAACATTGAGTCAGTTCTAACTCATGGAGACCCTGTGTAGAGTTTCTGAGGAGCACCTGCTTGATTTGAACCACCGACTTTGCGATTACCAGTCCAGTACTTATTCTATAGTTTTTAAGGTCTCTGTGCATAAGGTCGCTATGAGTCGGTACCAACTCGGTCGCACCTAACAACAACAACAACAGCAATTTATTCTACATGCCACACCAGGATCTCTTTGTTGTTGCTGTTAAGTACCATGGAGTGGTTTGGGCACATACCGACCTTGTATAGGGTTTCCAAGGAACATCTGATGAGTTTGAATTGCCGACCTTGTAGTTCAACCAATTTTGCAGTCCAGCTCATTAACCCACAACGCCACACCAGGACCCCTTTGTTGTTGTTGTTAAGTGCTGTGGAGTCGCTTGCGACCCATAGCAACCCCCTATAAGGTTTCCAAGAAGCAGCTGGTGAGCTTGAACTGCCAACCTTGCAGTTCAAATGACTTTCCAGTCCGGATCATTAACCCACAGCACCACACCAGGAGCCATTTTGAGCAAAATAATTTGAGGCCATACAGTTAGTCATACCCTGCAGTACTTCATCAACGAAAAAATACACATTACAATCAAATTGGCTGCCATTCAAAATGAATAGCTTTACTCTGTATTCCATTGTTCTTTGAAAACGAGTCTGAATGCTGTAAGGATTAAAACACTGGTAAGCCTGAAAGCTAGGTAGTTTTCTGTAAAAGTTGAAAACAGATCCACAAAACTTTTTAAAAATTTATATTTGTACTTAGTACTATTGGACATTAAAACAGTATTTGAATGATTCTAGCTGGCTGTGTACATTTGTTGGTTTCTTCCTTGCTTTTAGAAAAGTATTTAGAAATTTAAAGCAGGTTCATATTTTAAAGTCACAGTTGTGTCGGGAACATCCATTAATGCCTGTGAGGCAAGGGTTTTTATTTGAGTAATGCTCCAACATCTTCACATGCAAGATGTGCTGCTGCTTTAAAGTGTTTGCAGAGAAATAAATCAAGGGTTTATAAATTGTTTTATACAGATGAAAACAACTTCTGTTTACAATAATCTCCCCTCATAGCAATAAGTGAAAAGGAGTAATATTTGTTAAAACAGCAGGAGTTAGTTAGCCTTTGATAAGATGTGTACTGTCTCCTAAAAAAAAAAAAAAAGCCTGAATAATTGCTAAAAGAATCACTTTGACATCATGGGAGTATGAAGGTAGTTTCCTGCCTGGTTTGACTCAAGAAACAATTCATACTAGAGTTCACAGCTTGAGCAATTCCAACAGTGAATGATAACATTGTCCTGATAAGACACAGCAAGGAGCAGGTAGAAAAAAGTGATATTGATTTTAAATACCATGGTAACTTCTTACTTTAGGATTTTGATAATAATAATGCTTTGAAGACAGCTCTCCCTGGTTTTCTAAAATATTCAAATAAATTTCTTAAATCTTACCTCATGAATTCTGGGATAAAATCTTATATAGTAAATGCTGTTGTTGAGTACTGTTGAGTGGGATCCAACATATAGAGACCTCGATCACAATTGAATGAAATACTGCCCATTCTTTTCTGTGTTTCAGTCCATTGCTGCAGCCGCTGTGTGAGTATATCTTGTTGAGAAGTTTCATCTTTTTCACTGACTCTCTGTTTTGCTAAGCATAATGTCATACAGGGCTGCTGAGTAAGAATCAACTCAGCAGCAACTAATAACAAAGTCATACTCCAGGGACTGTCCCCTGCCAAGAGCATGTCCAAAGTACATGAAATGAAGTCTCGCCAACCTTGCTTCTAAGAAGCAATCTGGATGCACCTATTCCAAGACAGATTTTTAAATTCTTCTGGCTGTTCATGGTATAATCAATATATTTCATAAACACAATAATTCAAATACGTCCATTATTTGGTGTTCCTTAATCATTTACTTATGAAGATCAAACAGCATAGCCTTCGATATGGATTACATCTCATTGTCAGGAAAAAAAAAATCCTCACCACTGGACCAATAAACAACATTCTTATCAATGGAGAAAAGATTGAAATTGTCAAGGACTTCATTCTTCTTGGATCAACTATCAACACTCACGGAAGCAGCGCTCAAGAGATCAGACGACGTATTGCATTGGGCAAATCTGCTGCACAAGAACTTTTTAAAGTATTGAAGAGCAGAGATGTCAGCTTGAGGACTAAAGTGCACCTGACCCAGGCCATGGTGTTTTCAATAACCTCATATGGATGCGAAAGCTGGACAGTGAATAAGGAAGATAGTAGAAGAATTGATGCCTTTGAATTGTGGTATTGGAGGAGAAAACAAAGTGCCATGGACTGCCAAAAGAACCAATAGATCTGTTTTGGAAGAAGTGCAGCCAGAGTGCTCCTTGGAGGCCAGGATGGCTAAGCTTCGTCTCTCATACTTTGGACACATTGTCCGGAGAGAACAGTTGCTGGAGAAGGATGTCATGCTAGGTAAGGTGGAGGGTCAGAGAAAAAGAGGAAAATCCCTAACAAGATGGATCAGCCAGGTGGCATCATTGATGGACTCAAGTGTGGCAGCGGTAGTGAGGTTGGCCCAGGATCGGACATTGTTTCGTTTTGCTGTGCATGGGGTTGCTATGAGTCAGTTCTGACTCAATGGCACCTGACAATCATTGTCCAGCTGCTTTCAGATGAATGTGCTCTACTGTTAAGTGCTGTAGAATTCATTCTGACTTGTGACCTTGTACAGGGTTTCTGAGGAGCAGCTAGTGAGTTTGAACTACTGACCTATGGCCCAAACTGACCCTGAGGTTGAATGTTTATTCTCTGGTGGCATACCAGAAATATAAGGTGACCGAAAATACTTTGGCTTGGATAAAAAGCACCTTGTTCTCAGAGTGACATATTTGTTTTTTTTTAATGCTTTATAGATTGTCAGGTGCAATAGGTCATTTGATTTTTTGATTGTTGCTATTAGGGGCATTGATTGCAGATTCAAATAAAATAAAATCCTTGGTTATTCAATATTTTCTGTTTATCATAGTGTTGTTAATTGATCTAGTAAAGATTTCTTTTTTCTTTACATTGAGGTATAATCCATACTGAAGGTTTTATTCTTAGATCTTCATCAGTAATCACTTCAAGTTTTCTCTGCTCTCAATTAACAAGGTTGTGTTATCTGCATATTGCAGGTTGTTAATGAGTTTTCCTCCAATCCTACTATCACATTCTTTTTCAAATAGCTCACCATCTCAGATTATTTGTTCAGCATAAAGCCTGAATAGATACAATGACCCACCGAGTTCCTGATTTTAAACCATGGGTACTATCTTGTTGAATTAGAATGACGGCTTCTAGGTCTATTAGCATAATTAAATATTCTGGAGTTCCTATTTTTCGCTATGTTATCCATACTTTGTACTGATTCACACAGTCTAGTGCTTCCTGATACTCTCTGCTTTCAGACAAGATCCATCTGGCCTAAGCAATGATATTCCTTGCTCCACATCCTCCTCTGAATCCTGCTTGAATTTTATTAAATTCTAGTTGTATTACTGTTAATATTTTTTTTAATTTTCGGCAGTAGAATTTTGCTTACGTTTAATATTAATGATATTGTTTGATAATTTATGCATTCCACTGAGTCACCTTTCTTTGGAATGGCCACAATTACAGATGTCTTCCCATTGGTTTGCCAGGTATTTGTCTAACAAATTCCCTGGCATAGATAAGTGAGTGCTTCTAGCTTTGCATCCCTTTATTGAAACAATTCAGTTGGTATTTCATTAATCCCTGAAGCCTTGTTTTCAACTAATGAGTTGGGTGAAGCTTGCACTCTGTCTTCATTTCATGGTCTTGATCATATGCTACCTCTTGAAATGGTCGAACATTGATAAATTATATTTAGTACTGTGACTATATATTTTTCCATCTTCTTTTGATGCTCCTTCCATTCATTATTCAATCTTTTGCCCATTGAATCCTACAATTTGTCAACTCAAGACTTGAAATTTTCCTTCAGTTCTTTCAACTTGAAAAGTGCTAAGCATGTTATTCCCTCTTGTTTTTTTAACTCCACGTCTTTGCACATTGCCTTATAACACGTTATTTTGTTTTCTTAAACTGCCCTTTGAAATCTTCTGTTAAACTCTTCTATGTGATCTTTTCTTCCTTTCACTTTTGTTGCTTTGTGGTCCAAAACAAGTATCAGAGTCTCTTCTGTCATGCATTTTATTGTTTTCTTTATTTCCTGTCTTTTTAATGATTTCCTGTTTCCTTCATGCATGATACCATTTATACTATCTCATAACTCCTCTGGTCTTGCTGACTGCATCAAATCAAATCTTGAAAAGGACTCTAAATTCAGGTGGAATATGCTCCAAGTTGCACTTTGACGCTCACAGACTTGTAATTTTCTTCAGCATAAACTTGAACTTGCTTAGGAGCATTTGGTCTATTCTGCAGTAGGTCCCTGGCCTTGTTATAATTGATGATACTGAGCTTTCCCATTGTTTCTTATGACAGATGCAGTGGATTTGATTCCTGTGTATTGTATCTTGTGAACTCCACACGTTTTGTCATGGTATATGCTGTTGAAATGACTGGATGACACTTAACAACAATGATGTCAAATAAGGTATTTGTAATTAATAATGCATTAGTCTTAAAAAATTATATCATGTTATCATTTGCTTCCTTTCTATCACATTCTTCATATTTTCTAGCTACTGATCCTTCTTATTTACAACTTTTATATTCCAATTCCCAGAAATTATCAATGCATATTAATTGTATGGTTGATGAAGCTCACACTCCATTAGTTGGTCAACATCTTCATTTTCTTTATATTTGGCATTAGTTGTTGTTGTATAGATTTAAGTAGTAATTGAATTAACTGGTCATTATGGTTGCTGTTGTTAGATACCTTGAAGTCAGTTTCAACTTATAGGAGCCCTATAAAAAACAGAACAAAGCACTGCCCAGTCCTGCACCATCCTTATCATTTTTATACTTGAGGCAATTGTTGCTGCTTCTATGTCAATCCATCTTTTTGAGGTTCTTCCACTGTTTTGCTGATCCTTCACTTAACCAAGCATAATGTTCATCTCCAGGGACTTATCCCTCCTGACAATATGTCCAAAGAACTAGAGACCAAGTCCCACTGTTCTTGTTTCTAAGTAGGATTCTGACTGTACTTCTTTCAAGACAGATTTGTTTATGTTATGCCCATTATACTTCCAAAATGCTTTGCCAACACCCTAATTCAAATGCATCAAATTTTCCAGTCTTCCTTATAATTTTTCAAATTTTCACATGCATATGAGGCAATTGAAAATACTGTGCCTGGGATCAGGCACACCTTAGTCTTCAAACTAAGTGCTTTAAAAAATATCACTTACAATAAATTTGCTAATGCAATATGTCTTTTTATTTCTTGAATGCTGCTTCCTTAAGTGTTGATTGTGGATCCAAGCAAAATGAAGTAGTTGACGATTTCTATCTTTTCTTCATTTATCATGATGTTGTTTACTGGTCTAGTTGTGAGGGTTATTGTTTTCTTTACATTGAGGTACAATCCATATTGAAGGCAGTAGTCTTTGATCTTCATCAGTATTTTAAGTCCTCTTTGCTTCCATCCAGCAAAGTTTAATCATCTATATATCACAGGTTGTTAAGGAGCCTTCCTCCAATCTGGGTGCCATATTCTCCTTCATATAATCTGTCTCCTCAGATTTTTTTTCAGTATACAGATTGAATGCATATAGTAAAAGGATACAACCCTAGTGCACATATTTCCTTATTTTAAACAATTCAGTATCCTCTTGTTTTATTCTAATGACTACCTCTTGGTGTATGTTCAGGTTCCTCATGAGCACAATTAAATGTTCTGAAATACCACTTATGCTTAGTGTTATCCATAGCTTATTACAATTCATACAGTCAAATGCTTTTCCATAGCTGTAAAAATACTAACCACAGACCAATCCTCCCACAGTACTCTCTACTTCTGTGTTGTAATGGCCACACAGAACTCAGATACCATACACACAGAGACATTAACAAGATACAATGCAGGATCAGAAATCTTTAGGGCACAGTTTCCCCACTGAGGATAGCCTCTCCTTAGCCATGCATTCCTTTGCCTGCCTGGACAATGTTCCAAAGCTCTTTTAGGGCTGCTGCTAAATACTAATAGGGCACACCACTCTACTATAAGCCTCAGGTTAAAGGCACTTGGCTTTAGCTCCATGGGTCAGCAATTCTAACCTCCTGCCCCAATTTAGAGCCTGGAGGCAGCCTACTCTGCAAGCAAGCCTCCAGCCCAGTTACTTAACTATACTTGCTCCATGAGCTGGGAGGCTTGCATCTCTGTTTTGTCCTCTGGATCTTGGTTCTGCTGCTGTTCCTCTGAAAGTCTCTGGGTTCAAGAGATTCAATGTCCAGGACTCTTGGGGTGCAAAGCATGAACTCCTCTCATGGCTCTTCTTCTTTGCTGATAGTGAGAACTCCTAACCTGCTTCTGAGAAAGTTAGTTTTAAACCTAAGTCAGTGTTCTAAGTTTTTACAATAACAGTGAACTCTGTTAATAATCATAACTGAGTCATATAATCCTATCTGCATGTTCTCCCACATTTTCTTACTCAAGACCCATCAAGAAAAAGCTGTTTGGTGGAAGTTACAAGAACTATGGGTAGAAGAGTCACATGAAGTAACCCATTTTATTGCAATAGTCAACAAAGCCCAAGTAAACATCTTTCTGATATTCTCTACTTTCAATCAAAAGTCATCTGACATCAGTAGTGAGATTTCTCCATCCATTTTGAAGGGAAGCTCATTATTTGTTATGGCCCGTCTAGTCAAATTTCTCCATTTTTTTGTGCATTATGTAAGTCATACTTTCTGTGCCTGTGATCATGGACCCATTCTGAAATGACTTCCTAAGGAGTAAACATGAAGGTGGGCTAAGGAATAAGTTCTGGTGTGGTGCTGTGAGTTAATGCGCCAGACTGCAAAGCCATTTGAACTGCAAGGCCGGTGGTTCAAGATCAGCTGCTCCTCGGAAACCCTATACAGGGTGACTATGGGTCAGAATCAACTCAATGGCACAACAACAACAACAAAGGAATGAAAGTTTTCAGTGGAACTAAAGATTAAGGATTCCTTGTATGACACCATTAGATAAGCACTGGACTGCTAAACACTAGGTTGGTGGTTCAAATCCACCACCCACTCCTTTGAAACCCTATACAGAGTTGATGTAAGTCAGAACTGACTCGATGACACTTAACAACAACAACAAAGATTAAAGATACCCCTACCTTACTAGAGGGTGAAACGTAAGTTTCCTTTAGGTGTATGATCTGATTCCGGGTTATAGGATTGCTTTGGAAATGCTCTCTTGCCCCAAATCGTTACTACTGACCTCCAGTTCATGGGACTTTCAGCCCTAAACCTAACCTGATGCATTAGCTCCTGCAACCTTGTGCATCAACAGCCTTCATCTGACATGATGGTTTGGGAAATTTGTCAGCTCCTTAGACTACAGGGCTGAGAAGATTCCTCCAGTCTGATTTCTGAATTATGAATTTGGGACTTACCAGTCCCCACAACTGAGTGAGGCATTTCTTGTGACAATTATGAGTTTTGTGAGATGTTGCAGTGTATTACAAAACCCTGGGACTTGAAGGGAGAAATAGTGGAGGATATCAAGGATTAAGGAGTGGTATAGCATAGATTACCAAGATGAAGGAGTAGTATCGAATATCTTTAACCTTCAACTCATAGGGACCAGCCTTGTGCTGCTCTTTCTGAAAGTAATTTCCATGTATATGTTATCTTCTGAATCTGATGTGGATTTCTGAAAGCTCCCTGTCATTGTACTGCTGCATCTGTTTTTCATTTATCTTTGATAAAATTTTAATTGCATCTATATTGCTAGATGGTTTCCATGTTGCATTGGGTCACCTTTTTTTGGAATGGTCAAAAAAATTGGTATCTTTAAACTCATTAGCCAGGTAGTTGTCTTCCAAATTTCTTGTCATAGATGTTGAAATATTTCAATTGCATTCTGTCCCTTCCTGTAGCCTTGCTTCTTGATAACGTCTTCAGTGCCTTCTAGCCTTCTTTCTTCAACACCATTTGTTCTTGGTCATATTCTACCTCTTGAAATGGATGTACATCAACCAATTCTTTTTGCTCCATGTTCTTTTGATGGTTTTTATATCATTACATAATTTTTTTCACTTCTTTTAGCTTGATAAATGCTGAGTGTTTTTGCACATTTCTTTATAATACTTGACTTTGTCTTCATAAACTGCCCTTCAAAATTTTCTGTTCTGATCTTTTACTTCCTCATTTCTTCCAGTTGCTTTAGGTTATCAAGAGCAAGCATTAGAGACTTTTCTGACACTCATTTTGGTTTCCCATTCCTTTCCTGTCTTTTTATTGACATTTTGATTTCTCTATGGATGATGGCTCTTGATGTCATTCTACAATTCTTCTGGTCTTTGGTAATTAGTTTTTAATGCATTGAATCTGTTCATGCGATAGCCTATAATTCAGGTGGAATATATATTCAATGTCATATTTAGATCCTTGTGTACTTATTTTCATTTTCTTCAGCTTCAGTTTGAATTTGTATTTGAACAATTGATGGTCTGTTCCACAGTCTGCCCCTGGCCTTGTTTTGACTGATGATATGGAGCTTTTCCACCGTCTCTTTCCACAGATATAGCCAATTTGATTTATGTGTATTCCAGCTGGTGAGGTCCATATGTATAATCGTCTCTTATGGTGTCTAAAGAAGATATTTGAAATGAACAAATTATTGATTTTGCAGAA
>NW_006409136.1:79573-83963 GCF_000296735.1 Chrysochloris asiatica
GATAATGTGCGTTCTTTAGATGATACAATCTTGCTTGCTGAAAGTAAAGAGGACTTAAAAGTACTTACTGATAAAGATCAAAGACCACAGCCTTTGGTATGGATTGTATCTCAATGTAAAGAAAACAAAAATCCTCACCACTGGACCAATAAACAACATTCTTATCAATGGAGAAAAAAATTGATGTTGTCAAGGACTTCATTCTTTGATCAACCATCAACACTCATGGAAGCAGCAGTAAAGAACTCATACGTCATATTGCATTAGGCAAATCTGTTGCACAAGACTTTTTTAAAGTGTTGACGAGCAAAGATGTCAGCTTGAGGACTAAAATTCACCTGGTCAAACCATGGTATTTTCAATAACCTCATAGGCATGCCAAAGCTGGACAGCGAATAAGGAAAAATGTAAAGTAAATGATGAATTTGAGTTATGATATTGGAGGAGAATATTGAAAGTGCCATGGGCTACCAAAAGAACAAACAGATCTGTGTTGGAGGAAGTGCAACCAGAGTGCTCCTTGGAGGCCAAGATGGCCAAACTTTGTCTCTCATACTTTGGATATATTGTCAGGAGGGCCAATATATTGTCACTGGAGAGGGATATCATGTTTGGCAAGGTGGAGGGTCAGAGAAAAAGAGGAAGACTCTCAGCAAGATAGATTGGCAAAGTAGCAGCATCAAAGGGTTCAAGTGTAGCAACAATTGTTAGGTTGTTCCAGGACCAATCTATGAGTCAGTACCGACTTGATGGCACTTAACAACAACAAAAATACAGTAGATTTGCCTTTCAAAATACATCATTTGATTTCTTGTCAACTGCTTTCATGAGTGTTGAGGGTGTATCAAAGCAAAATGAAGGCTTTGACAACTTCAATGTTTTCTCCATTTATATGGACATTGTTTATTGGTCCAGTGGTGAGGATTTTTGTTTTCTTTACACTGTGGTGTAACCCACACTGAAGAGTGTTGTCTTTGATCTTTATCAGTAACTATTTAAAGTCCTTTGCACTTTCAGCAAGCAAGGTTGTATCATCTGCACATTTCAGGTTGTTAATGAGTTTTCTTCCAGTGCTGATATCACATTCATTTTCATATAATCCAGCTTCATTATTTATTTGTTCAGCATATAGACTGAATAAGTATGGTGAAAGAACACAACACTGACACACACCTTTCTTGATTTGTTATTGTGCATTGTGTCAGTAGAAGCCAGAACCTATTTGAAGACACTTAACAAGATAAAAAATGACAACTACCAGCATGAATTTGAGTTCCTGTTAGTCCATATCCTCACTAGTATTTTATATTGTCCGGATTTTTGTTTCGTTTTGTTTCTAATATATTGTAATAGAGGCATAGTGCTAGCTCAGTTTTGTTTAAAATTGCAATTTTTTAATGAAATATTATGCTGAACATTGTTTTGTGGCATTTTTGCCTTATATATCATGTTTTCATAAAATGCTTATTTAAAACTTATGTTCATTTAAAAATGGGCTGTTTGATATCCTACTGAAGAGTTTCCAGCATTCTTTGTATACTTTCATTGCAAGAATTTTAATGAATTTGTGTTTGCTATGAATTGAACTGTGTTCCCCAAATATATGTGTTGTAAATCTTTATCCCATACCTCTGGTATAATACCATTGGGTAAGGTTTTTTTTGTGTTATTTTTATAAGGCAGATTCCCCTTAAATAGTATGATCTTGTCAACATATTTCAAATCTTAAAATGTACCTTTAAAATATTTTACATCACTTTATTCAGCATGGTAGCCAACACAAAATAAATATATAGATTTCTTTTAGAACTATCTGAATCAACATAAATTAGAAGTATTAAAATATTAGATTTAACTAAACCCAGAATGAACCTGATTTAAATTAGGATCCTGATATAAAATCTAAAAGGAATTAATGGTCACTTGATAAAGCCTTGATCCATTTTCATTCAGGTATCTAATAAGTTTCCCAAATGTGTGCAAATAAGTATTAACTATCTTTAGTAGGACACCACTGGAGTCCTGGTGTGGCACTATAGGATATGTAATGGATTGCTAAACACAAAGTCAGTGGTTCCAACCCACCAGCCTTTCCTCAAAAACCCACTATGGGTTTGCTATGAGTTGGAAATGACTAGATGGCATTTAACAACAACAAAAACAGTAGGATACCACAGAATGACATATACATTTTTTATGGGACGTGTTTAGATGAAGGGATTGAATAAATTTCAGTGGTTTCATTAGGTCCTTTCCCAAACTGAGAGATGATTACTTTATTAATTGTTAGCAAATCTTGAATAAACCTATAACTTCAACCATTTGACATTTTACAAATCAATCTTGAGTACTAATATGGAATGGTATAAGGGTGATTAGTTGGTTTCTTTGTTTTCCCATGAAATAGTCAGGATAGGTCTGTGGCTTTGTCATCTTTTAAATTTAATTTGTTACTAAGAAAGCTTAGGTAAAGGTTTAGTAAAGTCAATATTAAATCTAATGGTCTCAGCTTCTATTTTCTACCAATAATAGTAGATTCACTTGGCTAAAATATTCTGGAACTTTACCTACATTTCAGTTACTTCTCAATTATTTCTTGAAAAGTATTTGCTATAGGACTTCCTGGTATGGCACTCTCTGTAGGATACACACTGGACAGCTAACTGCAAGGTCAGCAGTTCAAACCAGGAGTCATTCCATGGAAACATCACTGTGCAGCATCACTTGACAGCAATTAACAACAACAACAATAGAAGAACAAATATCTAAATCAGGTGTAAAGTGATTACATACAGGAAAAAATTTCTGAGAACTCTATACACGTCTTTTAAGTAAGTAAGTATTTTACTTGAAAGTTATAGAGTAAAACTCTACCAAGTTTGATAATACTTTTTTCTATGATAATAAATTTTTCATAGAAGATTTTTAAAAAAGGCTCTGCTGTTAGTGGTCATAGAAGGACAGTTTGAAGTAGAAACATAGGGAAGGATTTGGGGATTTTTAGAAATTCATACAATCCATTAGAAGTATTCCAAGAGTACTTTTCTATAATAATGGGCTTTATAATAGAAATAGTGTCACTTGCAAGTAAATGCTATTTGTATTCAGTTATTTCTTGAAAATTCAACTGGTGGAGAGTTATTGGGTGCTGAAGGATTCTTTAGAGCAGCACTGTGTTGTGCAAGTTATAGTGGGCGTGATCTCTGAGACGAGAAGACAGCTAGCTCTGGGTCTTCTTTCTCTGATGCTTTCTTCCTGCAAAGGAAGCCACTTAAAGTTCCAATAAGAGTTTAAAGTAACATGTAATTAAGTACCTCCTACTTTTTCCCACTGCCATCAAATCAGTTCACTAATGCTGTTGTTTTTGTTATATGCCACTGAATCTGTTCTGACTCACTGTTGTTCTTGTTAGGTGCCATTGAGTCGGTAACAACCCATAGTGTCCTGATGTACAACAGAAAGGAACACTGCCCAGTTCTACTCCATCTTCACAATTGCTGCTATGCTTGAGCCAATTGTTGCTGCCACTTTGCTAACCCATCTCATTGGGGGATCTCACTGTTTTTCATTGATCCTCCACTTTACCAAGCATGATATCCTCCTCCAGGGAATCCAGGGTCTCCCCCAGGGACTGGTCCTAAGTATGAGAGATGAAGTCTCCATTTTGACTTCTGAGGAAATTATCTGTTTATAATTCTCGCAACACACATTAGTTTTGACTCAGAGTGAGCATGTATAGGATTTCTGAAGCAAGACTGATGGGTTTGAACTAATGACCTTACAGTTAGAAGTCCAGTGCTTATCCTACAGTGCCACATAAAAACCCTAACAATTCTTAGACTGTAAATCTACATTAGGCAGCAACATCTTTCTCACATACTAAACTTTTTTCAGTAAGTAAGAAATCTTCAGGTTTTTGGGAGAAGCCTTAAGCATTTTGTCTGTGGACTGTATCAAAAGTGGTTGGGTGTGAAATAATTTCATAATGATTAAAGTAGTCCTTCAACTTCAAAGTATCTCTGTTAAAACTATCATGATAACAAGCTACAGGTTTATGTTTTACAGGCTTAACATATTGCATAAATTTAATTCCAGAGTGAATTACTTTCTGAGGCTTTGGAAGGACAAATGTGTACACACACCTGTCTTGAAGGAATGGATGTTCTAATTAAGTAAGAAAGAATATCATTATTTAAGCATTGGTCACTCTTCAGGGACACATTAGTTTCAGTTGGGATTCTCAACATCAAAGGGCAATTTATGTCTTGATTCCCTCTCGCACCAACAAGATATCATAAACCCTGTTAGGAGTCCTGTTGTACTATTGGATAAACACTGAACTGCTTATGGAAAGGTTCTATGTCTTTGGTGACAACTATAAATAGGCATT
>NW_006409136.1:87002-87857 GCF_000296735.1 Chrysochloris asiatica
TGGACAACTGAATTTCCACTAACTACTTGAGAGTCCTGGTGTGGTGCTGTGGGTTAATGCACCACACTGCAAAGCCATTTGAACTACAAGTTTGGTGGTTCAAGCTTACCAGCTGCTCTTTGGAAAGCCTATACAGGATCACTATGGATCGTAATTGACTCGATGGCATTTAACAACAACACCAACAACTTGATAGAAGCAGGTAAGCAGGGCTCTCATTCTTCTACCCTCATCCCTTTGTCCAAATAACATCATTGGAGATCAAAACAGAGCTAAACCTCCACCCATACCACCCCATATTAGCAGAGGACCAGCAGAGAACTAAGCTGTCGTCCAGCTTAGCAGAGACAAGGATAGACAAAAGTGTGGCTAGTTGACTCTCTACCTCTTGTAGAAACTAGTATGAGCAGCATCTAGCAAGGGTCTACACCTTCATCCACACCAGGTGTTAACAAAGGGAAATGAAGCTGTAATATATTAGGCTAGTCTGTATTTTTTCTGAGATATTCTCAATGCAGTGTAACAGGAAGACGACCATTCACCTCTCTACCCATATTTGATCACACCACACAAATAGTGTGACTATATTCAGTCTGAACTTACATATGAGCAATTTATGGTTTGCTTAACAGTCTGCCTTGTTGTGGCTGTTGATACAGAATTAGTCATGAGGAGTTCAAAACAATGTCAATAATAAGTCATCATACTGAGAACCGAAGCAATCACAACTTGAATGAGAAGAGAAAATCAACAGATGTCAACATTGAAATGGCATTGTTGTAGTTATGTGCCATCAAGTTGGTACCAACTCTTAGTGACCCTATGCACAACAGAATGAAACACTGCCCGGTCCAG
>NW_006409136.1:88197-120195 GCF_000296735.1 Chrysochloris asiatica
TCTTTTTTCATTTTGCCCTTGGCTTCACTCCAGTAAAATAAGGCATATGGGAGTGGGGGGAAGTCTCTGAAGTTAGTTTACTTTCTATGCCCATATCTTATTTAAAATAAAAAAATACCATCTAGTTATTTATATTTCTTCCTCTAGCATTTTGCATCTTGGATGTATCAGAACTGAGTAAATAGTTATTGATACCTTTAAACATATTTCTACAAGGAGCAGTCCCTATGAATCCAGCTTTTCTAGGAAGTACTTTAACTCCTTTGAACTCTTGTGTCATTTACTTTCTGTCCTCTATTCAACCTCATTAATAGAATACATAGGATATATTGCAAACAAAATATATGTCAACTATTTATTTAAAGATATTGAAAACCAAGAAACATTAAATATAACCAAACAGTTTAGATTCATTTGAAGATATACAAGCAATATAAAATTCTCAGAAAAAGGTGCTTAACTTGACAGACTACATTTAGGAAGAAATATTTTCTCTATGAAATTTCATAAGAAATAATTCATAGTTTTAGTGCTTTGTAATATATCTGCTGTATATATTGCAATTTATATATGTAGCAATTATTAATGTTTCAAAGTATTATGGGCATTTTTAAAAAGAAGAATATGAAGCTCAGCGGTATTAACATCTATAAACAGATAAGAATCAGAATTTGAACCAGAAAACTGAAGTCTTTAGGTGTTTAAAGTGTTCACATTTTCTATTATTTTGTCTGTCCCTTAATAATGTTCCTTTGGAAACTGTCATAATCCATCGTGATAAGAAAAAAAAAAAAAATAGAGTAATTTTGTTATTGTTTATAACTGAAAAATTAGAACAAGCAAATAAACATAAAAAACTCTTCAGACTCAATAATCAAAAATTTTCAAATTTAAATTACTAGACACATTTTTGATGATAATATTCAGTGTTGGCAAGGGCACAGTTAAACATAGTCTTTTGTGCTGCCAGTGACTGTAATAAAGACTATGTCTTAGAGAATAAATTGGCTTTATATATTGAATTTTAAAATGCTAATATTTTTTGACTGAGTAAGTCCACTGCTGGAAATATATCTGAGGATAAGCACAGAGTTGTATATAACCTATGTTGGCTATATATTTTTTAAATGAAAGGAAAATATTCATAACATTTTCAATACAAATAACAAGTTAAATGAACATTATTGAAATTCATGCAAAGAGCATTTCTTCAGCTCTAAAGTTATAATTTCAAGAAATTACAATGACATAAAAATGCTATTACTATAATATTCAGACACAATAATAGAATACAAAATCATATTATACCATCTAATTTTTGCTAATAAGCTTCTTGCTTGTTATGTGTGATAGGCAATCAGAGTTCATTTTTTATTCTCTTTGTGTTGGTAGTGTGTATTTTTACTGGTTTATAAAAGCAGTGATGAGGCTAGCTGGTAAAGGAGAGGAACAGTTGAAATCAATGACCCTCCTACATGTCATCTTCAGAGACCCTATGAGAAGGGTAAGAACAACTATTGTTCTAGTATAAACAACATTACAGGTTTACAAGTTAAACAACACAAAGACATATCTAAGTCCTGTCACCCTTTTCCCCTGATCTTCTCAAAGACACAGAGTCCATGGGTTTGGGCTAAAAATAAACAAATGAAAAAAACAAAATTTTTCCATCGAGTCAATTTTGACTCATGTTAAGTCGTGTATTACAGTATTGAACTGCTCCATAAGTTTTTCTTTGCTATAGTCCTAGTGATGCACTGTAGGATAAGCATTGAATGTCTAACTGCAAGATCAGAGGTTCAAACCCACCAGCTGCTGCTTGGAAACCCTGTACAGGGTTGCTATGAGTTGGAACTGATTCCACAGCACTTATAAAACAGATAGTCTCTATAGAAGCAGATTACCGTGCCTTTGTTCAATGGTGTCAATGGGTGGATTTGAGTCACCAAACTTTAGGTTAGTAATCAAATGCAAATCACTTATGCCACTCAGAATTTGACTAAATATTAGTAAGGATGCCTGCAGTACAGTAAATTATTTAATGTCTCTTCTAGCTATATTTTCTAGTCAGTTTGTCATATTGTGGTGGCTCATGTGTTGCTGTGATATTGGGATCTATGCCACCAATATTAAAATAACAGCATGGACATCCAGGGAGCATAGTGGCTCCATACAATAAGCATGGGACTGCAAACCACAAGGTCAGAGGTTTGAGTTCATCAGCTGCTCCATGGGAGAAAGATAAGACTTTCTGCTCTCAAAAAGATTTATAGTCTTGGAAAAGTATACAGGGTCACTGTGAGTTGGAACTGACTCAATGACACTTAACAACAAAAAATAGCAACAATATAGACACCTATTGTGGAAAGATTTCAGCAGAGCTTCAAGACAAACACAGACTAGGAAGAAGGAGAAGCAGAACATTCCTGAAGGCTGTTGTTGTTGTTGTTGTTAGGTGCCATCGAGTCGGAACTGACTCATAGCGAACCTATGCAGAGCAGAATGAAACAATGTCCAATCCTGGGCCAACCTGACTACTGTTGCCACATTTGAGTCCATCAATGCTGCCACCTGGGCAATCCATCTTGTTGGGGTTCTTCCTCTTTTTCTCTGATCCTCCATCTTACCAAGCATGGTATCCTTCTCCAGCAACTGTTTCCTCCTGACAATATGCCCAAAGTATAAGAGACAAAGTTTGGCCATCTTGGCGTCTAAGGAGCACTCTGGCTGCACTTCTTCCAGAACAGATCTACTGGTTCTTTTGGCAGTCCATGACACTTTTAGTATTCTCCTCCAACACCATAATTCAAAGGCATCAATTCTTCTATGATCTTCCTTATTCACTGTCCAACTTTCGTATTCATATGAGGTTATTGAGAATACTATGGCTTGGGTCAGGCTCACCTTAGTCCTCAAGCTGACATCTTTGCTCTTCAACACTTTAAAAAGTTCCTGTGCAGCAGATTTGCCTAATGCAATTCGTCATCTGATCTCTCGACTGCTGCTTCCGTTGAGTGTTGATAGTTGATCCAAGAAGAATGAACTCCTTGACAACTTCAATCTTTTCTCCGTTGATCCAGTGGTGAGGATTTTTGTTTTCTTAACATTGAGATGTAATCCATACCGAAGACTGTGCTCTTTGATCTTCATCAGTAAATGTTTTAAGTCCTCTTCACGTTCAGCAAGCAAGGTTGTATCATATGCATATCGCAGGTTGTGAGTGAGTTTTCCTCCAATCCTAATGCCACATTTTTCTTCATAGGACCCAACTTCTCATATCATTTGCTCAGCAGACAGGTTGACTAAGTATGGTGAAAGAACACAACCTTGTTGCACACTTTTCTTAATTTTAAAACTTTCAGTGTTCCCATGCTCTGTTCGAACAACTGATTCTTGGTTCAGGTACAGATTCCTCATGAAGGTTATCCACTGAAAACCTTATGATTAGCAGTGGAGAGAACAAATGCCTGATATAGCACTGGAAGATGATCTCCTCAGGTTGAAAGGCACTGAAAATACAATGGGGGAAGAGCTGCCTCCTCAAAGAAGACTTGACCTTAATGATATGGATGGAGCAAAGCATTTGGAACCTTCATTTGTTGATGGGGAGCTGCTCATAATGCAAAGAAATAGCTGTAAACATCTATTATTCATCAGAATATGGATGTATGAAGTATGACTATAGGAATTTTCTAAGTTTTCAAAAATGAAGTGGAAGACATAAACATCAACATCTTAGGCTTAAGAGTACTGAAATGGACACGTGTTCGCTGCTTTGAATTAGATAATCATATAATTTACTATGCCAGTAACAACAAACAGAAGTGGATGATTTCACATGCATAGTCAAAAAGAGCAGTTCAAGATATAACTTGAAGTACACTGTTTCTGTGATGGATAATATCCATACACTTATAAAGAAGACACAGTAATGTGACAATTATTCAACTTTATGTACCAATCACTAAAGTTAATGATGAAACTGCAGAATTCTACCAACTACTTCAGTCTGAAATTGATCAAACATGCAATAAAGATGTATTGATAATTACGGGTGATAAGAATGCAAAGATTGGAAACAAAGAGGAAGAATACATAGTTGGAAATTATAAGCATGCTGACAGAAATTATGGTAGAGATCATATTATAGAATTTTGCAAGACCAATGGCTTATTCATTGCAAATACCTTTTTAACCAACATGAACAGTGACTATCCACTTGGACTTCACTAGATGGAATACACAGGAATCAAATTGAACTGTAAGGTCAGTGGTTCAAGCACACCAGCTGCTCCTTGGAAACCCTATACTGGGTTGTTATGGATTGGAACCAGTTTGACGGTACTTAACAATGAGTAAAATATTGAATGATGCAGAAAGCATCAAAATAAGAATGAGGGAATAAAGTGTCACTATACCAAACGAGAACTGGTCAATGCAAAAAACAAGACACCAGGAATTGTGAGAATAACAAATAAAATGTTTCAGCAAAGTGATCCAATGCTGGAGTAGCTCACTTTTCTTTGCTAAGAATTTTGTGAGACAGCTACCTGACAAATCAATTAGAAGCAATCAATATTTGGGTCCATTTCAAAGAAAGGTGACTCAACAGAATGCAGAAATCATTAAACAATGTCATCAATATCACATACAAGAAAATTTTGCTAAAAATAATTCAAAAATGGTTGCAGCAGAAGAAGATATGGAATGAGGGATATCATTGTTGATGTCAAATGAATCCAGGCTAAAAGCAGACAATATCAGAAAAATGTTTATGTGTTCTTTATTGACAATGTAAATTCAAAAGCACTTTGAATTTACATCATCAATAAAGTAAAAAAAAAAAAAAATATTATGGGGATTGTAACAGATTATGAACAACATTGCAAAGAATGGGAATTCTAGACCTATCAATTGTGTTGATGAGGAACCTGTACATAGACCAAGAGACAGTTGTTCAAATAGAAAAATGGGATACTGAATGGTTTAAAATCAGGAAAGTGTTTGCCAGGGTTATGCCCTTTCACCATACTTACTCAATCTGCATGCTGAGCAAATAATCCAAGAAGATAGATTATATGAAAAAGAATGTGATATTAGGATTGGAGGAAGACTCATTAACAACCTATGATATGCAGATAATACAACCCAGCTTGCTAGAAGTGAAAAGGACTTGAAATACTGATGAAGATGGAAGAGTACAGCCTTTAATATGGATTGCACCTCAATGTAAAGAAAACCAAAATCCTCACCACTTGACCAATAAATAACATCATGATAAACAGGGAAGATATTGAAGTTTTCATAGCTTTCATTTTACTTGGATCCACAATCAATGCTCATGGAAGCAGTGGTGAAGAAATCAAATGATGTATTAAGCAAATTTGCTGCATGTTGTTGTTGTTGTTGTTGTTAAGTGCTGTTGAGTTGATTCCGAACCATAGCAACCCTGTACAGGGTTTCCAAGGCTGTAAATCTTTACGGGAACAGAAAGCCTCATCTTTCTCCAGTGGAACAGCTGGTATAAGACCTCTTTAAATGTTAAAAAGCAAAGATGTCACTTTTAGGACTAAGATGCATTTTATCCAAGTCATGGTGTTTTCATTTGCCTCATATGCATGTGAAAGTTGGACAATGCATAAGGAAGACCAAAAAAGAATTAACGCATTTGAATTGAGGTGTTGTTGTTAATTGCAGTTAAGTTGGTTCTGACCCATAGCGACCCTCTATCGGGTTTGTGAGGAGCCGCTGATGAGCATGAACCACCGACCTTAAAGTTCAAATGACTTAGCAGTGTAGCGCATTAATCTGCAGAGAATGTATTATGGAATGTCAGAAGAATGAATAAATCTGTTTTGAAACAAATACAGCTGCATTGTTCCTTAGAAATGAGTATGGAAACACTTCATCTCTTGCTCTTTGGACATGTTATCAGAAGGAACCAGTCCTTTGAGAAGGTCATCATACTTGGTAAAGTGGAGGGTCAGTGAAAAAGAGGAAGACTCCCAA
Organism: Chrysochloris asiatica; assembly: GCF_000296735.1. Classification (NCBI taxonomy): domain Eukaryota; kingdom Metazoa; phylum Chordata; class Mammalia; order Afrosoricida; family Chrysochloridae; genus Chrysochloris; species Chrysochloris asiatica. The sequence continues at coordinate 94,207 of NW_006409136.1, forward strand.
CAAGATACATTGACATAGTGTCCACAACAATGGGATCAAACACAGCATTTTGAGAATACCACAGGACAGGTCAGGGTTTCCTTATGTTGGACACAGGGTGGCTATGAGTCTGAACCAACTTGATGGCACCTGTAACAGCAACAAGAGTTATGTCTTTGTAACTCCCACTAAACGACAATTTCCTAATTGGTTGGGTAAGAGAAAGTGGGTGAAGATGTTGATAGCTTTATATGGTTCAGTTGTGAGTGGTTGTTGACAGGATTAATTGTGATTATATAATCTTAGACATCTAGCGAGGGTTTTGATCAGTTTTGCCGTTCTGCTGAGTATGAAATGAGCCATCCTGGAGATGTGAGTGGGAGGTATGCTCTTTTGCTTGGCTAATCATGCTTTTCTCCATCTGACCTCCAGTTTTTGACACTAGAGCTAGTGACTGACTCAATTCTTAAGCTTCAGAGCATTGTGAGTCAACAACCAGAGTTGGCATAAGTGAAGAGAATCTTCCAGACTGGCATTTGAGCTGCAGATTTGGGACTTGCCAGATTCCACAACTGTGTGAGTCATTTTCTTTATCTCTGTGAGTTCCTTGTGATATTGCAGTGAATTGAGTAACCCTGGGTTGTAGCAGATATCCTGAGGGGAAGAGTTGTTGTTGTTAGGTGTCATCGAGTCAGTACCGACACATAGTGACCCTTTGTACAACAGTACGAAACACTGCCCAATCCTGGGCCAATCTCACAATTGTTGCCACATTTGATCCCATTGATGCTGCCACTTGGCCAATCCATCTTGCTGGAGGTATTCCTCTTTTTCTCTGACCCTCCACTTTATCAAACATGATATCCTTCTCCAGTGACTGGTCCCTCCTGACAATATGTCCCAAGTATGAGAGGCGAAGTTTGGCCATCCTGGCCTCCAAGGAGCACTATGGCTGCACTTCTGATATCAGTGACTATGGATTGATACAGCATTTTGAAGTCTTGGTATGTCACTCTAGGATAAACCTTGGATTGCTAACCACAAGATCAGCAGTTCAAACCCAGCAGCCTCACCTAGGAAACTCTACACTGAGTTTTGATGAGTCAGTACTTAACAACAGAGCAATTTAGAAATGCTGGACATTTGGGATTTTTAACCTCTACCTTATAGGAACTAGCCTCATGCTGATCCTTCTGAAAGAAATAATTCTTACATCACCTTTCTAGTCCTTGCTAGATCTGAAGGGAGAGAAGTAGACTTCAGTCCTGGCCATGGTGGAGGTTAAAAACAAGAGTCAGTGTTTCCACTGGTGAGAATTCACAATGATTCCCTCTTTAATTTACTTACAATTACATGCCTTTTTTTGGGGTGGGGGGGTGGGGGGAGTGGGGACTGTCCAAGTGAATGCTGTTTTGTTTATCTTTGGAAACATCACAATTTAATTTTCTTTTTTCTTTTTTAAAGTGTTTATTGTAAATTGAGTGATAATTTGCATGGGAGAACATCAGCTTTACCACAGTTTAATTTTCAATGAAAAGTATATATGAGCATAATCCTTGGTAACCCTATTCAGGGTTGCTATGAATCCAAATTGATTCAAAGGCACTTAACAACAACAACAACAAAAACCACCTGATTCTTAAGCAAACTCGTAATAGAAGATATTCAGTTAACAGCAAAAGGTTCTGTTTTGACACCCCATAAGGATGAGTCCAGTTCTAATGAAGGCTAACTTTTGTATCTTAAAAGTAGAGATTAATAATACCTACCTTCCAGGGATTTGATGAGTTTTAAAGTAAATAAATTAATATGAGAAAATACAATGCATTGTGATTAGATTAGGTGACAAGTATTAAAAAGATTAAATACCAAGTTATTGTTTTGTCTTTAGACATGTAGATGATTAAACAGTTCTTTTTCCTGTGCTTGACATGAAGTATCAAATTATTATAGGCAGATTGCTCAAATTTTAGTATCTTCTACTCTGCCTTTGCCAATCTCTATCATTCACCTCCTTCCAAAAATTGATTTTTTTATGGAATAGATGTAAATGAACAGTTGTAAAATATGTCCTAAATCCTAGGCAACCTACAGGACTCAGGTTGTTTGGGTATTTTAAAGCAAGTATTTCTTACCATAAATTTCTTGAAATATAATAAACCTGTAACTAGTATAACTGCAAAGCCAGGAAATTGAATCACTATTCTGAACCTCATTGCAACAGTGAACTTGAACCTGAAGGGCCTGCAGTAAATTGTTGTTGTTGTTGTTGTTAAGTGCCATCGAGTCGGGTCCGACCCATAGCGACCCTGTACAGGGTTTCCGAGGGTGTAAATCTTTACGGGAGTAGAAAGCCTCATCTTTCTCCCGCGGAGCGGCTGGTAGTTTCGAACCGCTGACCTTAAATAGTTAGTCTAAAATACTAATTAAAATGTATTTATAAACAGCGAGGCTGCCAATAGCAGAGAATCATTGAACATACTGTATCTAAATATGAAGTAACTTAAAACCAATTTAAACTACCTGGTTCAAATTATACTTGAGAAGTAGATATAAGTCCTGAATGAGTCAGTCTGTAGTATTGGAGCAATTTCTGTATTCTAAATCTGGGCAAATATTATAATTTAAAAATATGGATACAAGCCAGAAAATCATGAAAACGTAATGTATGTCCTTGACAGAGGACAATTATAGTGTAAAATAATCACATTAAGAAGACTAAAGACTATTTTCCAAACAATTTATAAGTGATAACAGCATCTCAAAAATTTATTATTTTTTAAATAATAGATAATCTTAAAAAGCATATATCATTTAGAGGACTAAGGTGTGTCTGATTCAAGTCATGGTATTTTTACTCACCTGTTATACATGCAACAAATGGACAATGAGTAAGGAAGACTGAAGAAAAATGGATATCATTGAATTACAGTGTTGACAAAGAATATTCACCATACCAGGAGAAGGAACAAATCTATCTTGGAAAACTTGCAGCCAGAACACTCCTTTGAAGAGAAGATAATGAAATTTTGTCTCATTTACTTTGGACATGTTAATAGGGGGAACAATCCTTGGAGAAGGACACTATGATTGGTAAAGTGTTGTTGTTAAGTGCCATCGAGTTTGTTCTGACTCACAGCAACCCTGCTAAAGCTATTCATACTGTTGGGATTTGGTTTGGTTTTGTCTGATATGCTTCTGTTTTGTTCTTCTGATAACAAAGAACCACTATAGAATTTTATGTTTTCCTGAAATTACTTCCCACCCACCCCCAAGTTGCTGTTGCTGTTAAATGCAGTGAAGTCAGTTCTGACCCATATCGATCCTGTATAGGGTTGCCGAGGAGTGGCTAGTGAACTTAAACCACCAACCTTGCTCAAACTGACTTTGCAGGCCAGTGTGTTGAACCACAGTGCCATACCAGGACTCCAAGTAGATCTGCATATATATTAGAACAAGTGAGCTGGACTGCAAAGTCAGTTTGAACCACAAGGTCAGTGGATCAAGCTCACCAGCTGCTCCTTGGAAACCCTATAGAGGGTTGTTGTAAGTTGAAACCCACCTGATAGCACTTAACAATAACAACATTTGTGAAACTTTCTCTTTAAAGCAATAACTTAGAAAATTACATTGGTAAAAGTTTAAATTCAGTAAAATTTGATAATTTAATGTCCATAGCAACTTTTGAAGGCAAAAATATATAATAGTTTAGATTTCCATATAGAAATGTGGGCAAATACAATTTGTACTTAGCGGACTATTGTTAAATGCGGTCGAGTTGATTCTGACTCATAGTGACCCTGTATGGAGTTTCTGAGGAGCAGCTGGTGGGTTTGAAATGCTGACCTTGAGGTACTCAGTCCAGTGCTGATCCTATGGCACCACACCAGAAGTTTGAATATATTTACAGTTTTAAATTTAAAAAAACACTCAGAAATACAAAACAATAAAAATTAAAAGTCAGATACCTATCACTTTTTTTTTTTTAGCTCAAAACGTTTGCTTTTCAAATGCAATGACAAGATGAACATACTATCTGACCTGAACCATGAATGGAGAAGGAACATAGGAATGTGGTTATTTTTATCAGTAAGTGCTGTCGAGTCAATTCCAACCCATAGCGACCTGTATAGGGTTTCCAAGGAGCAGGTGGTGAGCTTGAACTGCTGATGGAGATGGGTTTGGGGAAGGTAAGCGTTTCCCCTTTATGAATATTCTGTTATTTTTAAATCTTTGCTTTCAAATAATAATAATGACATTTTTCACTCTGCCAACACTGTGTAAGTGTCTCTTGTGTCTGGCTTGATAACGGATGGAAATTTTAGGAAAAGTCTGTCTGCATGATCATACATGTACTATATAAGGTCATATGAAATATCTAGAATTGGCAAGTGTATAAAGACCAAACTCTGTACGGTTACCAGAGGTGGGAGAAAGGAGGAACAAGTGAGTCATTTTTTGGAAGGTCATAAGCATCTACCGATGGAAATGGAAAATTTTGGAAATGAATAGTAGTAAAAGTTGCAGAAAATGATGAAAGTTATTAATGTCACTGAATTGTGTATGTAGAACTTAGAGGAAAAGTGGAATCCTGGTGTGGTGCTGTGAGATAAACAATGGGCAGATAACCAGATAACCACATATGTTAGTGATTCAAGCCCACCAGCCAATCCTTTGAAAATCCATACAGTGTCACTATGGTACCAACTCAAAGGAACTTAAAAATAATATGGACAAAATATTGAATTATGCAGGAAGTATCAAAAGAATATGGAAGGAATACACAGAGTCACTCTATCAAAAATAATTAGTCGCTGTTCAACCACTTTAAGAGGTAGCATATAATCAAGAACCAGTGGTACTGAAAGAAGAAGTCCAAAAGCATTGGCAAAAACAAGACTCTAGTAATTGGCAGAATACAAATTGAAATCTTTCAACAAACTAATATGGTGCAAGAGGCACTCACTCATTCATGCCCCAAAATTTGGAAGATAGCTACCTGGCCAACCATTTGGAAGAGATCTATCTGTATTTGTGCCCATTCCAAAAATAGGTGACTCAACACAATTTGGAAATCATCAAATAATATCATTGATATCACATGCAAATTAAATTTTGCTTAAAATAATCTAAAGATACTTGCAGCAATACATTGACAGAGAGCTGCCAGTACTCAAGCTTAATTCAGAAGAAGATATGGAAATAGGGTTGTTATTGCTAGCATCAGATGAATTTTGGCTAAAAGCAGAGAATACCCGAAATATATTTACATATATTTTATTGACTCTGCAAAGGCATTCAACTTTGTGGATCATAACAAAATATGGATATCATTGTAAGATTGTGTATTCCAGAGCACTTCATTGTGCTCGTGATGAACCTGTTCATAGACCAAGAAGCAATTGTTTAAAAAGAACAAGGGGATACTTGTTAAGTGCCATCAAATTGGTTCTGACTCATAGTGACCCTGTATAGGGTTTCCAAGGAGCGACTCGTGAGTTTGAACTGCCAACCTTGCAGGTCAAACCACCTTGTGACCCAGAGCTTATCCTACAGTGCCACAGTGTTGTATCTTTCACAGTACTTATTCAATCTGCATCTTGAGCAAATAATCTGAGAAGCTGAATTTTATGAAAAAGAACATGGCATTAGAATTGGTGGAAGACACCTTAACAACTTGTGAAAAGCAGATGACACAACCTTGCTTACTGTAAAAGGAGGCAAGTTAAAACTCTTACTGATGGAGATCAAAGGCTATAATCTTCAGTGTGTAAAGATAATAAAAATCTTCACAACAGAAACAATAAATACCATCATGATAAAGGGAGAAAAGATAGAAATGATCATATACTTTATTTTGCTTGGATCCACAATCAACACTCATGGAAGTAGCCATCAAGAAATCAAACGATACCCCCTTCCAAGACTGAAACTCAAAGGGAACACACAAGCAAGCGTGTAAGCTTGCTGGCGACCACGTTGGTCTACTGATGAATGAAAGTGGGGGAAAAGCAGCAATAAAAACATGGGTTGAGTTTGACCATGTTCCATAGACTCCCGTTGACCTGGAGATGAGACAGAGAAGAGGAATGGCTGATTGTTCCAAAGTATGGTGAGACCTGGGAACTCCTGGGCCCATGGGCAAACATATAGAGGGCTAGATCTGAGAGTGAAGCGTCCAGCTGATATGAAGTGAGGGGAGACACATAAAAACACCCAAACTTGCAAATAGTTCCTATTTGACCTAGTTTCCATGGCTGGAATCTTAAAAAAATTTTTTGATAAAGGAACTTGACCTACACTTATGGAAGTGGTAGTGGTGTGCCGTGGAGTTAGTTCTGACTCATAGCCACCCTGTGTAGGGTTTCTGAGGCTGTAAATCTTTACAGGAGCAGAAAGCCTCATCTTTCTCCTACAGAACAGCTGGTAGTTTCAAATTGCTGACCTTTGAGGTTAGCAGCCTGACTCGTAACCACTAAGCTACCAGAGCTCAGAGAAACAGTAACACCAGAGATGGAGGCAGAGTTGAGGACATGGGGAGATAAAGCAGTTGAGGACTCTAGACTCATGAGAAGAAGGCTGTGTGCTGTCAGCCAGGAGACAGGGTGCAGAATGTGCCCTTTTGTTGTTTAAATGATTATATATTTCTGAGTGTTTTTGTGTACATCCAAAAAAAACTAATAATAAAACAGAGGGAATAGAAGCAAATACTGTTGAATAATGATGCATGGAGTAGATTGTAATCGTTGCAATGAAATGATGAGTGTAAAACTAATGTTCTTCCATGTAAACTATCACTTAATTCACAATAAAAACTTGAAGAAAAAAAAAAAAAGTCAAATGACATATAGCATTAGACAAATCAGCTGCACAAGACCTCTTTAAAGCGTTAATGAGCAAAAATATAATTTTGAGGACATAGGTGTGTCTGACTCAAGTCATGGTATTTTCAATGGCCTCATATGCATATGTAAGCTAGATAACATATAATGATGATCATAGAAGACTAGATGCAGCTGAATTATGGTTTGGGAGAAGAATATTGAAAGTACTATGGACTGCAAATTTGTGTTGGAAGAAGTTCAGCCTGAATGCTCCTTAGAAGCAAGAATGATGAGACTTTGTCTCTAGTGCTTTGGAGTGGTCAGGAGGGACTCATGCTTGGTAGAAATCCAATGAAAAAAAGGAAGATCCCTAATAATATGGATTAACACAATTGCAGCAACAATGGACTTAAACTTCACACCAATTGTGAAGATGGTGCCAGACCTGGCAGTGTTTCATTATGCTATACATAATATTTCTATGAGTCAAAACCATCTTGTTGGCACCTAACAACAACAGTAGTCCTTGAGATTTATGAAATTTACTAGGATGCTTTGGTGTTCTCTCCTAAAGTAGAAAACTAGGTAATTTGTATACATATTCATTTAAGTATATAGAGATATATTAATAAAAGAGAATGTAAGTATATATGTATATTATATTATAGTCATGGCGTTCAGAATTCAACTTAACCATATATGTTGTTGTTGTTAAGTGCCGTTGAGTCGGTTCTGACCCAATATAAGGTTTCTGTATAAGGTTTCTAAGGTTTCTGTATAAGGTTTCCGAATCTGTATAAGGTTTCTGAGGCGCAGCTGGTGAGCTTGAACTGCCAACCTTGCAGTTCAAATGGCTTTGCAGTCTGGTACATTAACCCACAGTGCCACACATAAGCATTTATAAATAAAAGTATATCTATATAATTTTGCATATTTGGGGGAAAAATAACCAAGTATCTGAAAAATAGCATCTGCACCATCTATTATTCATAGACACACAAGTTCTTGTATTGAATTACATTACTCATGTGTCATTACTGAGGACAGTATTAGAAATTCAAATTGATCATGAAGCCTTTCAGCTGCTTTTGATGACAACAAAATTTCCTGTTCAGTCCTTACCCTTGAGGCAAAGAAGGTGAAATGCATTTGCATTCCAAAATAACATTACCTTTCAGATGTTATTTTGCTTTTTACTTATTTTATTTTTAACTTTCAGCAGCTCTTGGGTGGTTAGCCATGAAATTATGCCTGCCTTATAACTGTTTAATTTCAGTCCACAATGGAAAGTGATTAGAGAGTAGCCAAAGGCTGATACAGTAAGTGACTCTCAGAACTTACTGTTTTACAGAATTTTTATTGAATTAGTTACAGAATACACCAGGGGAACCACCTTCTTCCTCAAGACTGGATATCAGTTGTGTTCAAAAAATATATTTGAATTTTTCTTTCTCTTGATTGACACTACAAATAAATGTAAATTGTAGTAAAAAAAGATGAGTTAAAGTTCCAGTGAATTTGCTTCACTGAAATAGTGAGAATATTTAGATTAAAATGAAAGAATATATAAATTTAAAATATTCAGAATGCCCCAAGTTAATTTACTTAAATTCTATGACATAAAATCCCTCATCCTAATAGATTAAAAGAAAAAAACTCAGGAACATTTCTCAGAATAACTAATTAATTACATATTTGATTTGGCTAGGAATTTTTAAATGATCATTCATGATAAAAGTCATAGCTATGTTGAGATTGTATGTTGAGACTTTTCTCACCCTATATTCTTTGCCTTAAGCAAACTTCTCCAAATCCATTTTTAAGTCACTGACTTAAAGTATAAATTCAGCCTCACTGGAGATGTCTTCTTGAGCATCTTTCAAACCATGTTTCACATTTTTTCCCCCTTCTGAATCCCCATCTGACTTTCTTTTTCTATTAATATTATTGTGTTGGTCATGTTTTTCAAATGATATGTTTAAAACACATGCCCACCCCCCAAAAAACATTAAGTTACAGAGATTATTTTAAAAAAATTATATGGTCCCATATTAGACTAGAATGAGATTGTCTGTGGCAATGACTGTAGGAATTTGCTTGACAACAGCATCCTAAAAGTAAGTTTCAGTTAATTGAGGGCACAACAAAGAAAAGGAGAGTGTGAATGGCTGTACAACTTGAAAAACGTCATTAGTGTCACTGAATTGTCCACGTAGAAACTGTTGAATTAGAGTGCGCTTTTCTGTGTAGATTCTCAGCAATAAAAAATAAATTATTAAAAAAATAAATACTGGAAGATATAAAGAAGTGCAATTATTAGATATATAAGAGAACACAGAGACAATCCATGCCAGTATCCCTTTGAATATTCCATCTTATTTTAATAAGCAATCTATGAGTATATTATTTTAAAGCACACACACACACACACCAAGCTACTAAGTTATTCTTATTCACTGGAAAGCATTATGTTATTGTTGTTGTTAAGTGTTGTTGAGTTAATTCCAACCCATAGCAATCACGCATAGGGTTTCCAAGAAGCAGCTGGTGAGCTTGAACCACTGACCTTGCAGCTCAAATGACTGCAGTCTGACGCATTAGCCCACAGCGCCACAACAGGAATTCGGGAACCATTATATTAGTCTGTAAATCCATAGCGCTTGCTGAACATCACCATTATATCTCAAAATGGTATATAAACTTTTGTACATGTATGATGTTATTGCTGTTCTTAAGTGCCATTGATTCGGTTCTGACACATAGCAACCTTGTATAGGGTTTCAAAAGAGCAACTGGTGGGTTTGAATCACTGACCTTGTAGTTAGTAGTCCAATGCTTATTCTACAGTACCACCTCAGGGCTTAGGTGTGGGTTGCATCTCAATGTAAAGAAAACAAAAAATCTGGGACCAATAAACAACATCTATATAAATGGAAGAGTCTCAGTGTGGCACTGTGGGTTAATGTGACAGACTGCAAAGCCATTTGGACTGTAAGGTTGGTGATTCAAGATCACCAGCTGCTCCTCGGAAACCCCATACAGGGTCACTGTCATTGAAACCGACTCGACAGAACTTAACAACAACAAAGAGACTAAGATGAGTGTATTACTGAAATAATTTATTTGCAGCCATCCACTGACTACAGAGACATTTGTTTTAAATATGTTTTGTTTGTAATAAACCTATGCATGTATGAACTGGAACCCTAGTAGCAATACTTTTTGCCTCACACTCATATATATTTAAAACTCAATTTGATCATTTAGTTGTTTTTATTTTAAGTTATAGTAATCTATAACAATATATTCATTCTTCTTTGTTTATTACTTCCTATCTTATCCTTGACGTTAGATGATATCAAGTATTCCCGTTACCTTTGGTTTAACACTACTTTACTGCCTTGAACTAAACACTGAAAAAATATTGCTATCCTTCTTCAGGCTATCAGGATTGGACAGAACATGAAGAGCATACAGAAGCCTCATCACCAGTGTTGATTTATGAAGTAAAATTGACTTTCCCTTCTCTAGTTAGACAGCTGTTCTTCTGAATTTCACACCAGCCCAGTTGAATAAAGGGAGATATTTTCGCTTAATCCCATTCTAGGAAGTGTAGTCACTTTGCTGATCATTTGGCCTAAACTATGAACACTGAGGAGTCTTGTTGTGATGCTGAGAGTTAATGCTCTGGAATGAAAGGTCAGTCTGAAACTCAAGGTTAGTGGCTCAAGCTCAACAGTTGCTACTCCAAAACCCTATACAGGGTCACTATGAGTTGGAACCTACTTAAAGGTACTTAATAATAACAACAACAGTGAACATTGAATAATAGACAACAAGAAAATATCTTTTCTAGAAGGCTAACTTACTTGATAAATACATTTCAATCTTACCATAGACAGAATTTTTCAAGACCAATAAATTGTTCATCGCAAACACCTTTTTTAAACAACATAAATTATGACTATACACATGGATCTCACCAGATGGAATACATGGAAATCAAACTGACTACATATATGGAAAGAAATGGTGGAAAAGCTCCACATCATCAGCCAAAACAAGGAAAGGGCAGAAAGTGGAACAGACCTATCAATTGTTTATATGCAAGTTCAGGCTAAAGCTGAAGAAAATTAAAATAAGTTCCAAAGCCAAAATATGACCTTGAATGTGTCCCACCTAAATTTAAACATTATCTGAAGAACAGACTTGATGCATTATACACTAAAGACTAAAGACCAGAAGAGTTGTGCGATGACATCAAGAACATCATACATGAAGAAAGCGAAAGGTCATTAAGAAGACAGTACAGAATGAAAATACCAAAATGGGTATCAGAAGAGACTCTGAAACTTGCTTTTGTGCAGAGATGCTAAAGCAAATGGAAGTAGTGAGGAGGTACAAGAGCTGAACAGAAAATTTCAAAGGTCAGCTAGAGAATACAAAGTCAAATATTTTAAGGAAAAGTGCAAAGACCTGGAATTAGAAAACCAAAAGGGAAGAACATGCTCGGCATTTTTCAAGCTGAGAGAACTGAAAAAATAACTCACACCTAGACTTGTGGTATTGATGGATTCTGTGAGAAAAATATTGAATGATGCAGTAAACATCAAGAGAAGGTGGAGGGAGCCAGCGGCCAGGGAATGAAAACTACCCAGCGACTAATGGAAAAAGAGGTGTGATTTTTTTTTTTTTTTTTCTTCTTTCACTATTTTCCTTCAACTCTTGTGCCCTGCCCTGTCACACCTTTTCTGCCCAGCCCTGGTGGGGTGTTTTCACACGAGTGGGAGTGCATCCCAAAAAGGGTCCAGTGTTGCTCCAGGGTACCATATCCCCACGGTGCAGAGCAGCTGAAAGTCCCAGCTGAAAGTCCTGAGGCTAATCCTCCAGCAGATTCTTATGACATCTGACTGTGGGATTTAACCTGGAAGTTGGCTTTCCTACTTGGGCGGGAGCTGTTATTCCTGCCTTATCTAACAAGGGACAGCAAGTGTAACCATACAGTCAAGCCATATTTGCACCATGTAAAATCTCAAAATAAAAGTCAAGCGCCAACACTACTACATACAAGATCAGTGTGTAAACCCAACACCTGTTAAAAACACGCTAAAGGGATATGGAAAGACTAAATCAATCATCAGAGAAAAAAGTCTGAGCAATCTTTCTTCCACTCATTTCTCATTTTCTGTCTGTGACCTCCACAGCAGTGACTAGAGGAGGGGACTGTGTGAGTGGACACCCCACCCCATTCTTGAAGGATTACACTGTGCATGCACACTGATCTACTCAGCAAAGACTAGTGGACTAATTTGCTATGGGTTTTTTGTTGTTGTTGTGCTTTTTTTTTTTTTTTTTAATTTTTGCTTTTACTTTTCTTTCTTTTTTTTTTTTTTTTGCCTTCTTTTTTCCTTGGGGTGGGAGCTTTCTCTCACTACTTTATCCAAGAAGAGACAGCAATCATAGCCATACAGCCAATCTACAAGCATACCCTATAATCTCCCATCATCCAGGCAGGCGCCAATAACAGCTGCTACACATTACATAGATAGTCAACAATTGCTAAGATTACTCACAATTGAATAAATGAGATGTGAAAGGGAAGCCTGTTTCCAGAATACATCTACAAGGAGGCACTCAGTAAGCTTAATAATACAGCAACATACATTCATTTAATCATTGAAAACACATCTAACTATTGAAAATGTTCAAGAAGCAACAGAAAATCTTGGCACGTGTCCAGAAATAGAAAAGTGTAACTGAGACAAAGGAGGTACAGGTATGCAAGGACTTCCCATTCGAAGAAGAGCAGGCTTTGGATATGCCTGAGAAGGAATTTAGGAAAATTATATTGAGACAAATCCAAATGCTTCACAGAGGGGTAAGGAAAATAAGGAAGAAGTCAGGAAAGTGTTACAGGAGCATTTAAATGAGATAGATATAGCATTAGAATCAAGTCAAAACCTGAAAAAATAGGCCCAAATGAAGAATAATAAAATATCAGAAATAGACAATACACTGAAAGGGCAAAGGAGCAAAATTGAAGAGACAGAAACCAGAACCTGTGAGCTGGAAGACAAATATCTAAATACTGCTAAGCTAGAAGAGCAAGCAGAAAAAGGGATAAAAAAAAAAAAAATCAGAAGAGAGTCTAAGATTCATGTTGGACAATATGAAGAGGAATAACTTAAGAATTATTGGCATTCCAGAACAGGAAGAATCACACAAGTTCACAGAGAAGATAGTTGAAGAGCTTCTGGGGAAAAAAAAAAAAATTCCCTAACATCTTGAAGGATGAAAAGATAAGTATTCAAGAAGCTGAACGACCCCCAGGAAGGGTAGACCCCAAAATAAAATCACCAAGACAGATCATAATCGAGGTCTCCAAAATCAAAGATAAAGAGAGAATCTTAAAAGCAGCCAGGGAAAAGAGAAGTGTTACTTACAAAAGCAAACAAATCAGATTAAGCTCTGATCTCTCCCCAGAAACCATGCAGGCAAGAAGGCAATGTGAAGACATATATAAAACTCTAAAAGAAAAAGTTAATAAATCCTCAAAGGATAACCTCAAAGAAAATTAATACTTCACAGCATAACAAGAAAATGAAGATCCAAGAAGAACATGGAAACATTAAAACTAAGAAGAAACTGACAAGAAAGAACACTAAAAACATGAACTCAGCACATGAAGACATGCAGAACAAAAGAACCAGCAATACCACAAAAAAACAAAACTAACATAATGACAGCAATTATGTCATACCTATTGATAATTACACTGAAAGTTAGAAATCCAATACAGGGTTGCAGTGAGTCAGAACTGATTCAGCATCCCTTAAAAACAATACCAACACAGACATCCTTTGTCTTAAAGCTTTTGGGGAACTCTTTGTCTAGCTCCTGGGTAGAGAGAAGGTGAATCATGAATCAAGTAACAGCAAATCAAGTTCTAGTGCTTCCCTTCAAAAAAATTGGCCAGTTTGAGAACATATAAATGGCAGCATCTTGGTTCTACATGACCAGTCTTCTATTGGTACAAGACTCTCAACAGTAAGACTATGATTCGGGGGAGTAGGATTGTGGCAAAGTTATGATGGACCAGAAAAAGAAATAGAATTCCAGTAAAATTCACTAAAGTAGTTGGTATGTACACCATGGAACTGACGTTAGGCTTTCATTGTATGAAGTACTTAAATATATTAAGTCTGAGGCATAAATGGGGACTTGGTAAGTTTTCAAACACTAGTGCCTACTCAAGGCCCACTGAATATCAGACATTACTAATTATAGTCTGCAATTACCCTAGACACATCTGAATTTGTAAGAAAAACTGTCAGTTTCTAGAAATGATACAAAAGGCAATATTGAATAAGTAAGTGAAACTTAGAAAAAGACAATGACTCCTCCGAAGCCAAGAAACTGATAAGTGACTGATTTTGTAATGACTCAAAGTTTTTTTAATTCCAAGGGAGTGAATATTAAATGACATTCCTATGTAATGCTGCAAATTGTAGAACCTAAGAGTATTTTCCAACCACCTACCTGTCAGTTTGTCCTATTCAAGTGCCTTTTGTATTTCTATGATGCTAGAAACTTAAGTTATTAGTATTTCAAATACCAGCATGCTCACCCATGGTAGATAAGATTTAACGCAGCTTTCACACTAAGAAAAATAAAGAAGAAAGCCTGACACTCTACTTTCTGAAATTAACCAATGAAAATACAATGGGTCACAACAGAATAATGTCCAACTTGCTTGTTTTGGATATGTCTTAAAGAGGGATCACTCCTACAGGAGAATTATGGTCAGTGAAATACAGAGTCAGTGAAGGTATGGGGGACCCTTGGTTGAGAAGGGTTGGCAGAGTAGCTGTAATTATGAATGCAATTATGTTGGTGACTATGAAGCTGATGGCGACAGGGTAACATTTCATTCTGTTGTGCAAAAGACTGTCATGAATTGGTATCAATCATATGGAAGATAATGACATCAATAAGAGAGCCTTCAATTTAGTTGGGAAGATAGAAAATAAATACAAAAATTAATTATGGAGTAAATAGAATAGCTCAAATAATTAAGTTACATAATCTATATAAAAATATAGTAAAAAAGGAAGATATAGTTATTATGTGGGAAATTATTCCCATAGCTATAATCTTCTGCCCTGCCTAACTTAATTCGGGGGAGAATCATCTCAAATGCACTATTATTTAGTAGACTCATTGTTTTATATATTTGTGCACCAGTTAATCTCCAAACTTTTGGCTTGGTCAGAAATCATGTTTCAAAATATATTTGGAAGCTTGCTGTACTGAAAATTATAGTGTCCAATATCTTGGAAAGATTAAAACAATAGAATGGGCATTTATGTGAATATAAATAATAAACTATGTGCAGTTTTGCAAGCCAGGCTAAAATTAAAAGGGCCATCAATCCTTGCGTTTCAAAGCATAAAATGATAACCTACTGGAGTTAGGAAAAAAATTTCCCTGTGGTATAATATTGGACAATTGGACAGGTGCTTATGAAATGTAATTTTTTTTACCCTTGCACTAAAGCATCTAGTCTAAGTCTTTATAGAATGCCAGTTTAGTGGGGCATTGATCTTTTCAACTAATGTAATTTGTAAGATTCTTGCTTTTCCAGAAGTGATCAATACAAATCTTAAGCCCACATAGAAAAAACAAAACCATACTACTGATTTACTAGAGAACCTGTTTACAGAAGACATAGACTATTTTGAAAGAGAAATATGTCTGTAGTCACTAAAAAAACAATAAAAGAAAGACTGTGGTTATATATAAAAATGCATTTAAAGTGATAATATTGGAAACATTTAGGCCTCTGTGTAAAACATCATTTTGAGATGTAGAAATGTTTTTAAGTCAAACTCACAACCTTTTTTATATAACTAGAACTTATTCAAAATGAAATGAAAGTTTATAAATATCCTTATTTTTAAAAAATAAATCTGAGATCTTGTCTCTTCTTATATTTGTTGCTATTTGTATTTAGGTGAATGTTAAGTTTTCCAACTTCTGTATTTTAAACCATCCTTATAAGTTTTCATTTGGCAATTAAATAGAGTAAAGGAGCTCTGGTAGCATAGTGGTTATAAATCAGGCTACTAATCTCAGGGTTAGCAGTTCGAAATGACCAGCTATTCCGTGGGAGAAAGATGAGGCTTTCTGCTCCCATAAAAATTTACAGCCTCGGAAACCCTGTCCAGGGTTTCTATAAGTTACAACCAACACCACCACCAAAGAATACATTTGGCTAACTGCCTATTTATTATCAATATTACTCACACTCTTTTATGCAATCTGAATCACAACAGTAGGCTTTTTTTCTTTTCCAAAACACATAATGGCTTAATGCCTGTGTAAGTCAGGGCTTTGGTATGTTCCAGTACCCTGTGATCACCTTACATACATTCCACAAGGCTGGAGACTGGCCAAGGCCTTCATGTTCTACAGGACTGATGTTCCCACCCTCACAGAGTGATGATTTTGTGTTCTTCAAATTAAGAAGTTGTACCTGCAGAACTAGAAATTAGCTCAGGAACTTCTTTAATTTTGTGATCTTATGCGGGGAGACCTGCTCTCCGTCGGGGTAGTGGAACATGAGAGGATATGCGGAATCATCGGATGAAGAAATGAATACAAATCGAGAGGCTTTTCAGCTTGCTGTGCTGTCCAGCTATTCTCTCTAGCTTCTGACTCTCAGCCCAACAAGCCTTTATTTTTTATACTTAAAACTACACAGTACATGCATTGATGCTTTTATCATTTTTTGAATTATTACACAGTTAGTCACAACATTCTTGCACCTGGTCATTAGACAACCTTGACAAAAATATTTCTGTGATGTTCAGACTGACCTTCATGTTTTTTCTCATTATGTGATAAACTGTTTCTTCTTGTTTCTTCTAAAGATTATAAACTTTCTATCCTACATAATGTGCTATTATTTTCATAATAAAGGTATTCATTAAATCACTTGGAAGCTATGTGGCATAAAGCCCAACTTGGCTACTTGCTGCAAGAAGTGTAGATTATTAAGCCAAAACTATCCTTCACAAGTTCATTATTGTCTGCTTGTTTACGCAGGTGTCTATATGTAGGGGTTTGTGGATTCTAGCTTGTGATTAATTGTGGTGAGGTTTATGGGGGTAGGTCAGTTTGACTCTAATATGCTATCTGCTTTTGTAGCCTCACAAATGCAGTTACTTAGGTTTTCTAATGAAAGGGAGTAATTTACACAATTTCTCTTTGTATTCAATCCACCAAAGCTGAAAGCAATTATTGATAAGCTAGTTTTCCTAAGGTTAGTAAAATTCATAGTGAAAAGCTGTGTATATTGCCATATTATATATTTTTGCAAGTAAATTTAGAGCTAACTTTGAGGGAAGATAGGGGTCAGCTTTAGAGAGACATCTGCCGTGCATAATGTCTCTCCCCCCAGTGCGGCTGTGCCAAGCAATGGGAGTTAAGCGCTTACCACAATCTTATCTAATCTCTTTTCTCAGCGCTGCACTCTGCTTCTGATCTATTTCCACAACCAGCTTTCCCAGCCCAAAAGGTCAGGGTTGAAATTTGAATGGCAGAAAGAACTGCCAGTGCCTACACTGGTTCCTCTGCCTTCAGTCATACCCCACCTTTGACAGACATCTGACATACTGACACTTGCAGATTAAACACACATATCCACATGCCCCTTGACTATATGACAAAATGAAACCAATTTCAATTTCACAGTTAGATTTTGTCACTCTTGCTTTTGTAGTTTTTGCCAGTTCATCCTATTCTGCCTTCCATCATGCTCTGTTTTAGCAAGAGATATGAAACAGAATTGTAGAAGAGACTTAGAGTAAACTGATGTTTCTCAGACAGTTACCAGATCTTTGTCTGAAAGGTAATTTAGTGTCCCCAGTTGACAGGAAATAAATGTTCTGGAGTAGAATATCGAATTTGAATAATTTTTCCAAGTGTCTTGTTTCAAATCTTTTTATATAATCAACTTATTTGTTTATAATCTGATAATCACAACTCATTGATACAGCAAATATAAGTTCACCAATGCCATAAAATATATGACAAAATGATTTTCTTTTAGAATTATGCATTGGCTTCACAATTTAAGATAAGTAGTAAATAATTCATCACATTTAATTCATGCTCCCTCTGGGTAGTGATAAGTCGTTGAGGTTACACAATATAAATTCTACTATTGACAACACTGAGTTACAGGTTTCTAAATATGGTGGTGTTTAAAGAGTATATATATCTAAAAATAACTAGCTGGACCTGTCCATTCAGCTGAGATTACTGTCCCATATCTGTAATTGCTTACAGACCATTTCCGCTTGAATGTACTGCCTTCATATTAAACTTTCCACCTCGAATACTAACTGCATGATCTTTATCTGAAACCAATTTTCATCCCAGTTAGTGTGTCATTTTTCTCTAAGCCTCTTGATCTGAGATTCAGGAATTTATCAGTGATTCATTATTCTCTATTTTTCTTTTGTCTCATATTTGTACTTCCCACCCTTATGGTCCAGTGACAGAACATTGTGATATACTCCTAATTAGCCTCCATGCAACATGTTCTTCCAAAATAATATTCTTAAAATATGTTCTTTTATTCTACTGAAGATGGAAAATGGACGTAAATATAAAGATACATTTCAGAATGATAAACAATGAGTGGTAAATAAGTATATTTAGAAAATTGAAACCTCAAAATACCAAATAAACAAAATTATAATAAAAAATAATCAAATAAATGCAATTGAAATACTGGTACTTATATTTATCTATTACAGAAGCATAAATTTAATGAAAATTATAATTCAACAGACTGGAAAGTGTAAAGGAAAACCGAGTCTCCTTTCCTGATAATGTTGGCCTTCATTTGTTTGAGTATATGTATGTGTGTTAAAAGTTAGAAAGTACCAATTTCTACTTCTAAGAATTTCCCTAAATGACAAAAATGGGAATTATACTGTTGTGCAATGAATTATTAATTTCACTTCTAGCCATATTCTTTGTAAACACCCACCAAATGACCTTCTCCTAATGAGTCTGGATATGGTGGGGGAAAATCCTGATGGATTATGTAATTCAGTTGTGAGTGATTGTTAACAAAGTTAACTATGATTATAAAAACTCAGGACTCTAATTTGTATGAGCCAGCTCAGAATTGTGTGTAGGGGGCAGGGGGAGGATCTCACTGCCATCAAAGAAGACGAGCCAGAAGTGGAGCTCATCTTGTGACCCTGAGACCCCAGCACACTGAACGTCCTCAACCCAGGCACAGAAAGTTGTGACACTAGAAGAATGGCAAACGAACAGCAACAGAACCAAGAGCACCAGATAGAGCAGTGGGATTCCCAACCTATGGAGCAAGTAAAGCTGAGTGATTTGGGGTAGGAGACTTGCTTGCTGAGTGGGGTGCCTCCAGGCATTTAACTGGTGTAGCTAGATTTGCTAGAGCTAGAACTGAGTGCCTTCAGACTGAAGCTGATGGTGGAGTGGTGTGCTCTGTAGGCCTTTATCAGAAGCTCTTTAAAAATGATTTGTAACATTGCTGGAGTATAGCAGAGCCCAGACCAAGGGACTGAGTGCCAGAAAGATGCCTGCCTCTGGGCACAGTTGAGGGGAGGCTATCCTGACTGGAAGAAGTGTACCATTAAGATTTCTGATCCTGAATTGTAAACTACTAACTTCCATAATAAATCCCATAGCTATGAATATGGTATCTGAGTTCTGTGTGGCTATTGAAATGAATTAATCCCAGGAGGTGAGTAGAAAGGGTTTTGGAGGAATGGTTAGTGCCATTTTTTTGTATATGCATACAAGAAAATGTATATTACCATTATTTAAATACTAACAATCTAAAGTCATCAATACCTATCAATAGAAATTTAGTTAATTCTGTTATGATATATACTTGTAATGAAATATACAGCAATAAAATATTACAGTAGGAAAATGCACAAAAATTTATGCACAAAATATCATGAAGACATTGATAAAGAAAGTTAAATGCCTTTTTGAAAGTCATTTTTATTAGGGAAATGCTGTATAAAAATATGTAGGTGTGCAACTGAGGAGGAAGAAGAATGCTGAGTCTCTCAGGAATTGTTTTTTATTGCCATGGTGTCAGTCCCTGTATAAGGCTCCCAACAAACAGCTGATGCCTGGCAGTTTGAAGTCCAAGACTTAATCCTACAGCAATACACCAGTGGTCCTCTAATGAACTGTTGTTGTTGTGAAGTGCTATAGAGTCAATTCCAATGCATAGCAACAAGGTGTGGCTGGTGAGTTTGAACCATCGACTTTACGGTTCAGTCAGTGCTTATCCTACAGTGCAACACCAGGACTCATGAATTAGAGGGTAGGAAACTGAGAGATGATTAGATGTGAGACAGAACATAAGGAATGAAATTAACCAGAAAATCCAGTAACAATTTCTCTCGATTTGCTTGAGTAAATACAAATACTAAGGCTGAACTTAGTTATTTTTTGGAGATGTTTTCTTGGAATTAGGTGATATGAGATTGAAAGAAATTTGAGGCATTGCATTTAGGAAAGGAGTAGTATGCCAGTGTTATCCTGATAGTTCACCATTTTACCTAAGGTTAAGGCTTGCCTAATGTAGCACTATCTGATTACTGAATTTAGACCGTGTTGTAAGGAATATGCAATGACCATTCAATACATACTCAGCATACAATAGGTTCAATAAAAAGAGTTCTACAATAGCACTCTATTTAAAGGTGTATGGAAACAATTAATAGACTAAAATTGTTGTAATATTTTATGTGCTGTTGCATTTTATACATTATAAGGCCATATTAAGGCATTAATACATAGAAATCATCAACATTTTACAACAAAAATAATTGCTAAAGTTATTCATATTACCAAGGGAGTAGAAGCAAAATGAATTACCATTAATTGGTCATTACATCATCATAATTGAAATTATTTAGTATTAATAAAATATTTTATTTTGGGATGCTCAGGTAATTATTACAGGGAGTAGTTTTATCGTAAAAAACACCTGTTCCTTGTATTGGCTACAAAATGTCTTAGCTTAGCAATTTGAAATGAGCTGATGTGTCTTTGGTAGCATTTGCAATTTTCTGGATGACTTCTTTACAACTTAAAAAAAAAAGTATACTATGGGGGATTTGTCTCCATGGCACACCACCACCACCACCACCATGGGGAGTTATAGAAATTGAAAAACTTTTATTTTATTTTATTTTTGTATCAGTATGAACAAAAAATGTATTTGTTCAATGATCTGCTTCCAAACTGCTTCTGTTTTCTTTTGTTTCTTGTGTCTTACATCTTTTGTTTCTCGTTTCTTACATATATCTTATAAAATATTTTAAATGATTATAAAGAACTGTAAATTTTGAACCCATTAAATTGAAGGCCCCAAATAATAATACAATATAAAATGTTTGATGTGGATTCTTAGTGCTTTTTATATGCAGTCATATGCATTTGAACACTTTTCTGTTACCACGTTTCCAACCTAACTTAATCTTATGGGTTCTATAGAAGCACTCTGTCATGTCTCCCATCAAAAATAGCAAAGCTCAGTTTATACTATGTACATCTATAAAATAATTTATTATAGTAGTGTAGTGGTTACAAATTGGGCTGCGAACCTTAAGGTCAGCAGTTTGAAACTACCAGCTGTTCTACAGGAGAAAGATGAGGCTTTCTGTTCCCATAAAGATTTACAGCTTCAGAAACCCTGTACAGGGTTGCTATAAGTCAGAACCTACTCCATGGCACATAACCACCACCATAGAAGCACTATGTCATGTCTCCTATCAAAAATAACAAAGCTCAGTTTGCCCTATGTGCATCTATAAAATAATTCATTATAATAATGATCCTTTAGTGTTTATAACTACTTTAACAGAATTATTTTGTTAAATTCTCAAACCAGAAAGCAGTACTTTATACCTTCTAACATACAAAATAAATAAATAAATGAATAAAGGAGATCAGATAGCTAAAGTGACATACCCTTACCCAAGTCACATAAACAGAAAACTGCAGATCAGGAATTTGAAACTATGACTTTAGACTCAGGTGCTTTTATACCATGACATTTTTACACATTTATATGTCAGTTGAAGAATTATACATTCAGATAGACAACTGGTTTCTATATTATTTTGTTATTTGTCTTTTTTTTATTTTGCTATAAGCATGTCTTATTTAGCTTATCTATTCATGCAACCAACTAAGTGTATTTTATGACATATAAAGTTTATAAAAATTAACATCTATCAAAATGGCTAAAACTAAGCATAAATAATAGTGATAACACCATTTGCTAGTGGGTATGCAGAAAAACTGATCACTCTCATGAGTTGCTAGTAGAAATATAAAATGATATGGTCACTCTAGGAAATCATTTGACAATTTCTTGTCAAACTAAACATGCTAATTATACAATGCTGTCACTGTGTGACATGCGTATGAATTTTAGTGTATATCACATTGCATGCAATCTGTGGTTATGCTTAGAAATACTATAGTAACTCAGTGCAGTGTGAATTTTTCCATTACAGTAGGCTTCAATGTGACTAAGGTCCTGAAAGGTGATACATGCTAAAATATCTGAACTTTTTTTGTTATAATTGAATAATTAAAAAAAAAAAGAAATTATAAAGCTGGAAATGATCAAATGCTGGAGTTTCTTAGTTTGTTTTTCATTGTCAACAATGTTGTGTCATTTTATGTATGTTCCCTATGTTAGTTGTTTATGGAACTCTCCCAAAATAAAGTTATTCCAAAAAAAAAACAAGCTAAACTAAACATGCACTTACTATGCAACATAGGGATTATACTCTTGGATAATTATACCAGGTATATGACAATTTATGTTCACACAAAAACTTATAAATGGATGTTTATAGCAGCTTTGCTTGTAATTGTACTAAGCTGATAACGCTCAAAATATCCTTCAAAATATCTATGGATAAAACACTGTAGTACATTTGTACTACAAACTACATACTACTCATCAATTAAGAGGGAAAAAAAATAGAAATTAACACAAACAACAACTTGAATGCTCATCAAGGAACATACTCTGCATGAAAAAGTCAACCTAAAAGTCAATTTATGCAACATTATTTAAATAACAAATTATAAAGATGAAGAACAAATTAATGGTTGCTAGATATTATGGATATGGAGAGACTAGGAACTTAGGTAATTATAAAAGACAGCATGAATGACACTTGTGATAGAATAATTCTATAGTTTAATTTTGTGTTGTTTACAAAATTCTACACGTGTGATAAAATTGCATAGAAGACACACTCACCTGCATGAGTGCATCTAAAACTGGTCAAATCTGAAAAGCCTTTGTGGATTGTTCCAATGTCAATTTCCTGATTTGATATTGTACTATAGCAATAGACGAGGACTATAGCTGTAGGTGGAGGGACAGAGAAAAAGAGGAAGACCCGCATCAAGATGGATTGGCAAAGTGGTATCAACAACGAGCTCAACTGTGGTAACATTTGTGAGGTTGGCCCAGGATTCGGCAGTGTTTCATTCTGTTGTGCATAGGGTTGTGCATAGATACCGACTTGATGGCACCTAACAATAACAACATACCTATAGGTGAGTAAATGGAACCACTCTATAAATTTTTTTGCCACTTCCTATGGACCTACAAATTTTTTTTTTATATGTTTTACAAGCTAAGAGTAATATAATCATATCACACTATAAGGATTGCCAAGCATATGAAGATTGCAAAGTTCTGGTTTGATTGACTTATTTTGATAACATCTCTACAGTGTTATACTCTTTATCCAGACATAAACTGTGATCTGTGTATGTAGCTCCTATTAGGAAAAAATAGCTGGGAAGTCAAATCTTAATTTCTCATCAACTTGCGTTTGTCTTGATTCATTCACTAAACGTCAAAGTGCATATTGAATGCTTTCTTTTTCAATGCAGATTGTGAAAGTATGTTCTTCTAACTGTCCTAGGTGGATTCTCTTAGAAAAAGTTAAATAACTTATTTGAAATGTAACCCAAGGAATCATTGGTAGATAAATGTTAAAGTGAGACAGGCAAGGAAGATAAAATAACAATAAAGGATACATGAAATGGTTATTACTGATCTAGATAAGTGAGGCTCAATCTCACTTAAACTCTTAGAACATGGTGTTGGAATTCCTCAGAATTTTTCCATCCGAGGAATGATGACACGAGGAATGTGTTCACCAATTCCCATTCATTATTATTAAAACACTACTATCCCAGCATGTTTGCTATGCCTTTCCATGGGCCAAACATACAGGGAAATGTGCAAAGTCTTGAAATTAGAAAACTAAAAGGGAGAACACACTTAGCATTTCTCAAGCTGAAAAACTAAAGAAAATCTTCAATCATCAGGTTACAATATTGAAGAAGTCTATGGTTGCTATGCATCAGAACCAACTCAACAGAACTTAACAACAACAGCAATGGCAAAATATTGAATAATGCAGGAAGTATTTTAAAAAAATGAAAGGAATACATGGAATCACTATACCAAATAGAATTTGTCAACACTCATAGAAGCAACTTTCAAGAAATCAAACAACTCATTGCATTTGACAAATCTGCTGCAAGCTATCCCTTTAAAGTGTTAAACAGAAAAGATGTCACTTTGAATACTAAAATATGACTGACTCAAGCCATGATATTTTCAATTGCCTCATGGTCATGTGAAAGTTGGACAATGAACAAGGAAAACCATCGATGAATTGGTAAATTTGAAATATGAAATTGAAGTGAGGGCATCTCAATACTATGGGCATATCAGGAAGGGTCACTCCCTGGAGAAGGGCAGCTTGCTTGGTAAAGTGTCCTCCATGGAAATAAAGAGGAACACCCCTAATTAGATGATTAACACAGTAGCAGTCACAATGGATTCAAATATAACAACAATTGTGAGAATGACAAAGGGCCTGGCAGTATTTTGTCCTTTTGTGCATAGGTCACTATGAACCAACTCAATGGCACCTAACAACCATAACAATCTTTGGGAATTGTGTAACTAGCATCTAGCAGGTAGAAGACAGAGGTACCACTGAACACCCTTCAGTGAAAAAGACAGCAAAAAAATGTGTGGCCCCAGATAGTACTGAAATTGAGAAACTTTCCTCTAGGATAGGCTATTTAATCATAAATTGTTGCTTGTAATTCAATTTAATTGAATGTACAAATTCTCAGGTTTCTTCATTCTGACTGAGTTGGTTTTCAAAATTTTCCTAGTACTGCATGACTTATTCAGCTCACATCATCTTAGCTTTTGTTATTTTTGTTGTTGTTGCTAAATGTCATCAACTCATAGTGACCCTGTATAGGATTTCCAAGGAGCAGCTGGCAAGCTTGAACCACCGACCTTGTGGTTCACATGACTTTTCAGTCCAGTGCATTAGCCCACAGCACCACACCAGGACTCCAGCTTTTGTTATATGCAAGGCTTAATGAAGTCTCACCTGTCTGCACAGCCAAACTCTCAGTGTTGGTTCCAAAGAAAACCTACATACAGAATTCTGTGACCTTATCTCCATGCATGTGCATCCTCTCTGATGCCATTTCCCCACATATTCAATTAAGCAGCCCTGAAATCTGATCTCTGCCTCCTTAACTGAGTAATGCTGTCATGGTTGGCTTGGGGCTCAGTGCTATTTTCATTAAATTGATGCTAGAGAGTTGACAGACCCAGGGTACACCACATACATGTCTCTTTTTTCAAGGATCATAGTTTTTGCTATCTATTAGCCTAGGAGTGAGAACAACTACTTCATAAAATTTCTCTAGATATCTAATTATTTATTTTGGAATGGTAAATTTATGAATAGAAGTGAAAGTACCAAGTACAGTTTTATATATCTTTTTATATCTATATATACATATATCTCTATCTATCTATCTCAATATATGTATTGTCAGGAGAGACCCATCACTGGAAAAGGATATCATGTTTGGCAAGGTGGAGGGTCAGAGATAAAGAGGAAGACCTCCAACGAGATGGATTGGCTAAGTGGCAGCATCGATGGACTCAAGTGTGTCAACATTAGTGAGGTTGGTCCAGGATCGGACAGTGTTTGGTGTTGCTGTACATAAGGTTGCTATGGGT